>NC_059197.1:50128282-50428282 GCF_020615455.1 Coregonus clupeaformis | reverse complement strand
CCTTCGTTGCCCGGGCGGTGTGTTTGGGATCATTGTCATGCTGAAAGACCCAGCCACGTTTCATCTTCAATGCCCTTGCTGATGGAAGGAGGTTTTCACTCAAAATCTCACGATACATGGCCCCATTCATTCTTTCCTTTACACGGATCAGTCGTCCTGGTCCCTTTGCAGAAAAACAGCCCCAAAGCATGATGTTTCCATCCCCATGCTTCACAGTAGGTATGGTGTTCTTTGGATGCAACTCAGCATTCTTTGTCCTCCAAACACGACGAGTTGAGTTTTTACCATAAAGTTCTATTTTGGTTTCATCTGACCATATGACATTCTCCCAATCCTCTTCTGGATCATCCAAATGCACTCTAGCAAACTTCAGACGGGCCTGGACATGTACTGGCTTAAGCAGGGGGACATGTCTGGCACTGCAGGATTTGAGTCCCTGGCGGCGTAGTGTGTTACTGATGGTAGGCTTTGTTACTTTGGACCCAGCTCTCTGCAGGTCATTCACTAGGTGGTTCTGGGATTTTTGCTCACCGTTCTTGTGATAATTTTGACCCCACAGGGTGAGATCTTGCGTGGAGCCCCAGATCGAGGGAGATTATCAGTGGTCTTGTATGTCTTCCATTTCCTAATAATTGCTCCCACAGTTGATTTCTTCAAACCAAGCTGCTTACCTATTGCAGATTCAGTCTTCCCAGCCTGGTGCAGGTCTACAATTTTGTTTCTGGTGTCCTTTGACAGCTCTTTTGTCTTGGCCATAGTGGAGATTGGGGTGTGACTGTTTGAGGTTGTGGACAGGTGTCTTTTATACTGATAACAAGTTCAAACAGGTGCCATTAATACAGGTAACGAGTGGAGGACAGAGGAGCCTCTTAAAGAAGAAGTTACAGGTCTGTGAGAGCCAGAAATCTTGCTTGTTTGTAGGTGACCAAATACTTATTTTCCACCATAATTTGCAAATAAATTCATTAAAAATCCTACTTTTTTCCCCACTGTACATGTCATGAATGTTAGCTCTCTGTGTACTTTTAAGGGCCAGCCATGCTGCCCTGTTCTGAGCCAACTGCAATTTTCCCAAGTTCCTCTTTGTGGCACCTGACCACACTACTGAACAGTAGTCTATGTGCGACAAAACTAGGGCCTGTATGACCTGCCTTGTTGATAGTGTTGTTAAGAAGGCAAAGCAGCGCTTAATTATAGACATACTTCTCCCCATCTTAGCTACTGTTGTATCAATATGCTTTGACCATGACAGTCTACAATCCAGGGTTACTCCAAGCAGTTTAGTCACCTCAACTTGCTCAATTTCCACATTATTCATTACGAGATGTAGTTGAGGTTTAGGGTTTAGTGAATGATTTAACCCAAATACAATGCTTTTAGTTTTGGAAATATTCAGTACTAACTTATTCCTTGCCACCCATTCCGAAACTAGCTGCAACTCTTTGTTAAGTGTTGCAGTTATTTCAGTTGCTGTAGTAGCTGACGTGTATAGTGTTGAGTCATCCACATACATAGACACACTGGCTTTACTCAAAGCTAGTGGCATGTCATTAGTAAAGATGGAAAAAAGCAAGGGGCCTAGACAGCTGCCCTGGGGAATTCCTGATTCTACCTGGATTATGTTTGAGAGGCTTCCATTAAAGAACACCCTCTGTGTTCTGTTAGACAAGTAACTCTTTATCCACATTATAGCAGGGGGTGTAAAGCCATAACACATACGTTTTTCCAGCAGCAGACTATGATCAATAATGTCAAAAGCTGCACTGAAGTCTAACAAAACAGCCCCCACAATATTTTTATCATCAATTTCTCTCAGCCAATCATCAGTCATTTGTGTAAGTGCTGTGCTTGTTGAATGTCCTTTTCTATAAGCATGCTGAAAGTTTGTTGTCAATTTGTTTACAGTAAAATAGCATTGTATCTGGTCAAACACAACTTTTTCCAATAGTTTACCAAGGGTTGGTAACAGGCTAATTGGTCGGCTGTTTGAGCCAGTAAAGGGGGCATTACTATTCTTAGGTAGCGGAATGACTTTTGCTTCCCTCCAAGCCTGGGGGCACACACATTCTAGTAGGCTTAAATTGAAAATATGGCAAATTGGAGTGGCAATATCGTCCGCTATTATCCTCAGCAATTTTCCATCCAAGTTGTCAGACCCCGGTGGCTTGTCATTGTTAATAGACAACAATAATTTGTTCACCTCTTCCACACTCACTTTACGGAATTCAAAATTACAATGCTTGTCTTTCATAATTTGGTCAGATATACTTGGATGTGTAGTGTCAGCAATTGTTGCTGGCATGTCATGCCTAAATTTGCTAATCTTGCCAATGAAGAAATTATTAAAGTAGTTGGCAATATCAGTTGGTTTTGTGATGAATGAGCCATCTGATTCAATGAATGATGGAGCTGAGTTTGCCTTTTTTCCAAAAATTTCATTTAAGGTGCTCCAAAGCTTTTTACTATCATTCTTTATGTCATTTATCCTTGTTTCATAGTGTTGTTTCTTCTTCTTTTTATTCAGTTTAATCACATGATCTCAATTTGTAGTACGTTTGCCAATCGGTTGTACAGCCAGACCTATTTGCCATCTCTTTTGCCTCATCCCTCTCAACCATACAATGTTTCAATTCCTCATCAATCCACAGGGATTTAACAGTTTTTACAGTCATTTTCTTAATGGGTGCATACTTATTAGTAACTGGAATAAGCAATTTCATAAATGTGTCAAGTGCAGTATCTGTTTGCTCCTCATTACACACCACGGACCAACATATATTCTTTACATCAACAACATAGGAATCACTACAAAACATATTGTATGACCTCTTATACACAATATTAGGCCCAGCCTTTGGAACTTTGGTTTTCCTAGATATGGCTACGATATTGTGATCACTACATCCAATGGATTTGGATACTGCTTTCAAACAAATCTCTGCAGCATTAGTAAAGATATGATCAATACATGTTGATGATTTAATTCCTGTACTGTTTGTAACCACCCTGGTAGGTTGACTGATGCCTGAACCAGGTTGCAAGCACTGGTTACAGTTTGAAGCTTTATCTTGAGTAGGCAGCCTGATGACAGCCAGTCAATATGTAAATCACCCAGAAAGTATACCTCTCTATTGATATCACATACATTATCAAGCATTTCACACATGTTATCCAGATACTGACTGTTAGCACTTGGTGGTCTATAGCAGCTTCCCACCAGAATTGGCTTTAGGTGAGGAAGATGAACCTGTAGCCATATTACTTCAACAGTATTTAACATGAGATCCTCTCTAATCTTCACAGGAATGTGGTTCTGTATATAAACAGTAACACCTCCACCATTGGCATTTCTATCTTTTCTGCAAATGCTATAACCTTGTATTGCTACCACTGTATCATCAAAGGTAAGTGAGTTTCAGAGATAGTCAGAATATGAATGTCATCTGTTACTAGCAAATTATTGATCATTGTCATGAAGCCACACCCGTCCCACTCGCGTTAGAAGTTCAGAACGAGAAACTGTAGGCTATATAGAAATAATGATGCTCAAATTGAAAACCATTCAACAAAATAATGAGGATTTCTATCAGCCTACTCCAGGTGTAGATTACATCTCACATTCCAGTGTTAGAAGTTGTAAACAAGGTTGCATGGAATTTCTCTTAATGCGACTCTGTGCAGCCAATGGCAATGTCCGCTTTAGGTATAATGCCAGGAGCCGCTTTGGATTTGACAGTTCTAACGCAGTTCCACCTCCGACACTGCCAAAAGAACCGCTATGCGGATGTCGGTTAAAGCGGATCTGATTGAATAGAGCCCTAACAGAAATACTAACCATGGGGGTGTGAGCAGCTGTCAGCAGGCATGGGTCAGTAGTACACACATGAGACATGGACACGGGCCAATTTCAGCACACTGGGTCCCCGAGTCCCAGGCAAGCATAAACCCACCAATCACAACAGTCCTTCCCCCCATTTGAAACACTACAGTAAACACAGAGTCATCTGAAAGGTACCATATGGTTGTACTGTCATCGATCACACTGGTCAGGTAAACTTGATGAGCAGAGTTAAAGGGTCACAATCTCTCTTGGTGATGATAGCCTGTAGCATTCCAGTGGGCG
Organism: Coregonus clupeaformis; assembly: GCF_020615455.1. Lineage (NCBI taxonomy): Eukaryota > Metazoa > Chordata > Actinopteri > Salmoniformes > Salmonidae > Coregonus > Coregonus clupeaformis. Next base: position 50,424,159 of record NC_059197.1, on the reverse strand, counting down.
TGTGTAAGTACCTGGACCCTTTAAAGAAATTCTCAATGAGTGCACGGTTGATCTTAGTCTTCCCTATAGCAGCGTGAAAGTTGTTGCTCAGCACCCCGTAGATGTTGCCCGGGTCGCCCTTGCGGCCGAAGAGGAGAAAGAGGGCGTAGCAGTCATTACCGATGGAGGCACAGAAATCCACCATCCTCTCTGCCTTGTTCCTATGAGCAGACTCCATCTTGGCCATCTGCATGGATTCAGTGTACACCTCCGGAGGGATGTCCTCGGCTGGCCCTCCCCCCCTCTCGGGCAGGTGCAGGATCTGCACGGCGATCTGGATGCGGGGGTTCTTGGTGGGCCTCTCCAGTACAGCCCACACCCAGTCAGCACCCAGGAGGATGCGCTGCTGCTTGGTCATGGTGGTGCAGTTGAAGGAGTCGGTCATGTGGAGGTGGCTGCTCTGGGTGATATAGGTCATTAGGAAAATATCGTTGAGGGCTGCCGGGCTGGGCTGGAACTTGTCCTCTGGGTCCAGGAATAGGAGATACTCCTGGGTCCTAGCTGCAGCTATCCCCACACAGTCGTTGAATAGAGGGACGAAATCATTGGGGTTGTTGGGGGTTCTCCACAAGGTGGAGAATATACTGGGTATGTCTGGGTCTGGTGGCTTGCTCTCTCTCCTCCCCCACAGGGTTGGGAAATTAAAGTTAATGTTTGGAATGGTCATGGTTGGGGCAGGTGGCTTCTTCTCTAGCGTCTCCCACCAGGTTGAGGTTATCTTGGGAATGTCTGGGGCTGGTTGCTTGCTCTCTATCTTCCCCATGCTTACAGGACTAGGTTAGAGGGTGGTTTCCCTTATAACCTGGAAATATGATAACAACAGCATAGTTTATTGTTGTAGAAATTTTAATTCAGATGAAAAAAGTTTCATAAATTATACTTGTGTAATAACAGGGGTTGAATGTACTCAACCCTAATGGAACCCAAACCTTAGAAGCTACAAACATATTTGGATTGTACTGTGTTTGCTCCAGAATGGTAAAAAAGTAATAAGTAAATTACAACTCACCAGTATGGGTCTGCCTTTGATGTTTGGAACAGCTCCAGCCCCTCTCTCCTCTCTGGAACCCTGGTGAGATATTAGGATGTGCTGGGTTGAAGCAGATGAACAACCAGCAGAAGGATCCTCATACAGGTTATGCCTGGGTTTGGACAGTTCACTGGGTTACCTAACTCCTAGAGAGCAGGCTTCCCTTAGTGTTTCCTCTCTTACAGAAGGGATCCTCTGGTCTTGTGACTTGTTAAAGGGACTTACCACAAGGACTACATCTGCCTATGCAAATATATGCCAATTATGTGTGGAAACATGGAAAAACCTGTTTCTTGTTAATCCAATAGAAATTAGCTGTATTAAGTGTTGGGTGTGTTTGTTTGCAGTATGACCTAGTGCCTTGTTTTTATCAGGGATGTGTCCAGGTAACCTCGAAAACATATACTGAACAAAAATATAAACACAACATATAAAGTGTTGGTCCCATGTTTCATGAGCTGAAATAAAAGATCCCAGAAATGTTCCATTTCAAAAAGCTTTCTCTAAAATGTTGTGCACAAATTTGTTTACATCCCTGTTAGTGAGCATTTCTCCTTTGCCAAGATAATCCATCCACCTGACAGGTGTGGCATATCAAGAAGCTGATTAAACAGCATGATCATTACACAGGTGCACCTTGTGCTGGGGACAATAAAAGACCACTCTAAAATATGCAGTTTTGTTTCACAACACAATGCGACAGATGTCTCATGTTTTGAGGGAGCATGCAATTGGCATGCTGACTGCAGGAATGTCCACCAGAGCTGTTGCCAGAGAATTTGAATGTTCATTTCTCCTCCATAAGCCGCCTCCAACGTTGTTTTAGAGAATTTGGCAGTACGTCCAACCGACCTCACAACCGCGGGCCACGTGAGCTGATGTCAACATTGTGAACAGAGTGCCCCATGGGGGCTGTGGGGTTATTGTCACGGTTTACTAAGCCAGAACCCAGAAGCAGACCAGGACAAGGTAAATTGAACCAAAGGTGAGTGTTTATTTAATAGATCCACGAGTGAGGCTGAATAATCCAGGGAACAGAGCGGGTGGCGTGGATGGGTTGTTGAGGGTGCAGTGGTAGGTCCAGTAATGGCTCGGCAGCCGCCGACCATCAGGCAGAGGTTGGGTGAAGGTTCCGGATGAGTGACTGCAGATGGAACAAAACGGAGGTAAGTACAAAACAAGCAAACAAGGTGCAAAACAACAAAACTAACGCTACATGCTCTAAGGCTGATCCACTGATAAACATACTGTTCATGGCTAACGATCCGGCAGGGAATGGATGTCAGGTCAGAGCTTATGAAGGTGATGATCAGGGCCAGGTGTGCAGATTGCTGATGGAATGCAGGTGTGGAAATCAGGAGAGCTCCCGCCTAGCAACGTAGCCCGGCAACCAGGCAGGGAGCGTTCCAGAACCCTCGGGAAACTGGAGATCCCGAGCAGAAAAACTAATACACCGACAGGAACCGACTCAGACTGCCGGAATCGTTACAGTACCCCCCTCCGACGAACGCCACCGGGCGGACTCCCGGAGCGCCAGGATGGAGGCGGTAGAAGTCATGAATGAGGTCAGCATCTAGGATCTGTCGCCGCGGAATCCAACTCCTCTCTTCAGGACCATACCCCTCCCAGTCCACGAGATACTGGAAACCCCGGCCCCGCCGTCTGGAATCCATGATGCGTCGCACCGTGTAGGCAGGACCACCTCCGATCATCCGAGGAGGAGGAGGAGGAGGCGGAGGAGGCAACAGAGGACTGAGGAAAACAGGCTTGAGGCAGGAGACATGAAAGGTGGGATGGACTCTGAGCGTCCTCGGTAGTTTGAGTCGAACTGCCACCGGATTGATCACCTTCTCCACCACAAACGGACCAATGAACTTCGGTAACAACTTCCTAGACTCAGTCCGTAACGGAAGATCCCGTGTGGCCAACCAGACCCTATCTCCGATGGTATAGGTGGGAGCGGGGATCCGGCGACGATTCGCCTGGAGCTGATACCGGTCCGAAACTCTAAGGAGTGCCTTTCTGGCCCGATGCCAGGTCCGGTGGCAACGACGAATATGGGCCTGAACAGAGGGCACTGAGAGCTCCTTCTCCTGAGAAGGGAACAAGGGAGGTTGGTAGCCATACAGGCACTGGAAGGGAGACATCCCAGTGGCAGATGTAGGGAGAGTATTGTGGGCATACTCAACCCAAGGCAACTGAGAGACCCAGGAGGTGGGGTTGGAAGAGACAAGGCAGCGTAGCGTGGATTCCATCTTCTGGTTGGCTCTCTCCGCCTGACCATTAGATTGGGGGTGAAAACCAGATGTGAGACTGACTGTAGCTCCAATGGCCAAACAGAAGGACTTCCAGACAGCAGAGGTAAACTGAGGGCCACGGTCGGAAACGATATCACTGGGCAAACCGTGGACCCTGAAAACCTCCCTAACCAGGATCTCGGACGTCTCCGAGGCAGAGGGAAGCTTGGCAATTGGCACAAAGTGGGCGAACTTGCTGAATCTGTCCACGATAGTCAGAACGACCGTGTTCCCCTCAGAAGCGGGCAACCCAGTGACAAAGTCCAGGGCCAGATGCGACCATGGTCGCCGGGGAATAGGAAGGGGGTGAAGTAGTCCAGAGCTGGGCCGATTGGTACTCTTATTCTGCGCACACACTGGACAGGCAGCAACAAAACCCCGAGTATCCTCGGCCATGGCAGGCCACCAAAACGTCTGCGAAGAAACGCCATCGTCCGAGCCACGCCAGGGTGACAAGCCATCTTGCTGGCGTGGGACCATTTGAGGACCGCAGGACGAACCGACTCAGGCACAAACAACCGACCGGGTGGACCGTTACCGGGACCGGGCTGCGTCCGAAGGGCCGCCATCACCTCCTCCTCAATCTTCCACCTAACTGCTCCCACGACGCAGTTCCGGGGAGAATTGTCTCGGTCTTGGACCCACTCTCTTCCGTCTTGGAGAACATCCGGGACAAGGCGTCCGCCTTGCCGTTCTTAGATCCAGGTCGGAACGTCAGGGAAAAAATTGAATCGTCCGAAAAACAACGCCCACCTGGCCTGACGGGAGTTGAGAGCGTCTAGCCGATTGCACGTAAGCAAGATTCTTGTGGTCAGTCCAGACAATAAACGGTTGCTCCGCCCCCTCCAACCAGTGGCGCCACTCCTCCAAGGCAAGTTTCACCGCGAGAAGCTCCCGGTTACCCACATCGTAATTCCTCTCCGCAGGCGAAAGGCGACGAGAGTAGTAGGCGCAGGGATGGAGTTTACTGTCCGTGGAGCATCGCTGCGACAGGATGGCGCCAACTCCCACATCAGACGCGTCCACTTCAACGACGAACTGACGGGCCGTGTCCGGTTGAGAGAGAATCGGTGCGTTGGTGAATCGCCTCTTCAAATCCAGAAACGCTCGATCCGCCTCCGGATTCCCCTTGAAGGTCCTGATACTGGAAGTCAAGGCAGTTAACGGAGCGGCCACACGGCTGTAATCCCGGATGAATCTGCGGTAGAAATTCGCAAACCCCAAAAATCTCTGGAGCTGCAATCTCGTACCGGGCTGGGCCCATTCCAGAACCGCTCTAACCTTCTCCTGGTCCATCCTAATCTCTCCCCTGGAGATGATGTACCCGAGGAAGGATGTCGTGTGGGCGTGAAACTCGCACTTCTCGGGCCTTCACGAACAGGCGATTCTCCAACAGTCGCTGCAGAACCTGCCGGACATGCTGGACGTGGTCGGAAGGTTCCTTCGAGAAGATCAGAATGTCATCCAGGTAAACAAACACAAAGAGACCGATCATATCTCTCAGGACGTCGTTCACCATACTCTGGAATACCGCTGGAGCATTGGTCAGTCCAAACGGCATCACCTGATACTCGAAGTGACCCATCGGTGTATTGAAACCCGTCAACCACTCGTCCCCCTCTCTGATCCGGACCATGTGATACGCATTGCGTAGGTCTAGCTTGGTGAACACCGTAGCACCCTGTAAGGAGTCGAAGGCAGAGCTCATCAAGGGCAGGGGATACTTGTTCTTGACCGTGATGTCATTCAACCCTCGATAATCAATACAAGGTCGAAGAGAGCCATCCTTCTTACCCACAAAGAAGAATCCTGCCCCCAGGGGTGATGACGAGGGACGAACGAGACCAGCAGCTAGGGACTCCTTGATGTAGGTCTCCAAAGCCTCACGTTCAGGTCGGGAGATACTGTATAACCTTCCCTTGGGGTAGACAGCTCCAGGGAACAGGTTGATGGCACAATCATATGGTCGGTGGGGAGGGAGTGACAGAGCCTTCTGCTTACTGAACACTTCCCCCAAATCGTGATATGTCTCGGGAACCAGGGACAAATCTGGGGGTTTAGCCTCAATCACCTGACTGGGAACCGAATGGGGACAGGCAGTCTTGAGACAGTTAGCATGACAATCAAGGCTCCAACTCGTTACCTTGCCCGTCACCCAATCGAACGTGGGATTGTGTTCCTTCAGCCAGGGGTATCCAAGGACCAGAGGAACATGGGAAGACGGCAGAATGAAGAATGAAATCATCTCCGAATGATTCCCCGACAACAGCATCTTAACCGGTTCAGTCCTCATCGTGATACGTGCCAGACTACTGCCGTTCAGAGTGGTCGCTTCAATGGCTTCCGGCAATTGCTCCTTGAAAGCCCCAGCTGTTCCACCAACTCGGCATCAAGAAAGCTTCCATCGGCACCTGAATCGATAAAGCGTTAATCGCTAAGCTCTGATTCCTGTTCATAAGGGTAGCCGGAAACGGGGTCTGACAGAGGTATTGAGAGGTCGAAACTGGCTCGCTAAAAGTCCTCCCAACTTTAGCGAGCCGCGCAGTTTGACGACCGCCGGGAACAGGTGGCGAGGTAATGTCCCGAACCACCACAGTAGAGGCAACAGTTAGTCCTACGTCTGAGTTGGCGTTCCTCCTTGGTTAACCCGTGCCGCCCTACTTGCATTGGTTCAGAATCGGGAGACAGGACCTCTCCACTAATCCTGTGTGGTGGACGATGATCGACGTATTCTGGTCCAATCCCCGACCCGACTGGAACCTGAGAAGCTGATCGATTGGACGGAACCCATTGCTTCTCCCTCCTTCGCTCTCGGACTCGATTATCCACCCGAATAGACAAGGCTACCAAGCTGTCCAGGTCACTAGGCTCCGGATAGGAGATCAACTCATCCTTGAGCTGCTCCGACAGACCCTGGTAAAAGGCCGCTTGCAGAGACTCCTCATTCCACCCACTCTCCACAGCCAACGTCTTGAACTCGATCACGAAGTCGGCCACGCTGCGAGTTCCTTGGTGAAGCGAAAACAGGCGCCTAGCTGCGTCCCTCCCTCGGACGGAATGGTCGAAGAGCTTCCTCATCTCGGCCGTGAACCCCTGGTATGACGCCATGCAGGGGTCTTGTCGTTCCCAAACGGCTGAAGCCCACTCCAGCGCTCGACCACGCAGCAACTCAATCACAAAGGCTATCCTAGCCTTGTCTGTGGCATAAGAGTAGGGCTGTAGATCGAACACTAACCCACACTGCATAAGGAAAGAACGGCATCTTCCCAGCTCCCCCTCATATTTATCCGGCGTCGGAACCTTGGGCTCACGGAAGGACACAGCTCCAGAAGCGGCAGGCGAGATGGGTGAAACCGGTAGTGGATCCTCCACCGGAAACTTGCGCTGGTTCTGGACCTCCGTCAGACCGGTAGAAAGGTTCCGAACTGCCAACGCGATCTCCTGTAGCTCCGTGCTATGATGGCCCAACATCTTCTCCTGATGGGTAATGGCATGGCGAACAGAGTCCAGGTCCGCTGGGTTCATTACTGGCCGGATCGTTCTGTCACGGTTTACTAAGCCAGAACCCAGAAGCAGACCAGGACAAGGTAAATTGAACCAAAGGTGAGTGTTTATTTAATAGATCCACGAGTGAGGCTGAATAATCCAGGGAACAGAGCGGGTGGCGTGGATGGGTTGTTGAGGGTGCAGTGGTAGGTCCAGTAATGGCTCGGCAGCCGCCCGACCATCAGGCAGAGGTTGGGTGAAGGTTCCGGATGAGTGACTGCAGATGGAACAAAACGGAGGTAAGTACAAAACAAGCAAACAAGGTGCAAAACAACAAAACTAACGCTACATGCTCTAAGGCTGATCCACTGATAAACATACTGTTCATGGCTAACGATCCGGCAGGGAATGGATGTCAGGTCAGAGCTTATGAAGGTGATGATCAGGGCCAGGTGTGCAGATTGCTGATGGAATGCAGGTGTGGAAATCAGGAGAGCTCCCGCCTAGCAACGTAGCCCGGCAACCAGGCAGGGAGCGTTCCAGAACCCTCGGGAAACTGGAGATCCCGAGCAGAAAAACTAATACACCGACAGGAACCGACTCAGACTGCCGGAATCGTTACAGTTATGGTATGAGCAGGCATAAGCTATAGACAACAAACACAATTGCATTTTATCGACTGCACAGAGATACCCTGACAAGATCCCGAGGCCCATTGTCGTGCCATTCATCCGCCACCATCACCTCATGTTTTAGCATGATAAGGTATATGTGACCAACAGATGCATATCTGCATTCCCAGTCATGTGAAATCCATAGATTAGGGCGTAATGAATGTATTTTAATAGACTGATTTCCTTATATGAACTGTAACTCAGTAAAATCTTTGAAATTGTTACATGTTGTGTTTATATTTTAGTTCAGTATACAAACGTAATAAACAAGTTGTAAAATATGATATATATATCGTACAAAATAATACAGTTTGGGCAATATTACAGGGTAAGAGATTACATAGAGAAAAAAGCACATTAATGAATGTTTAAGTGGCTTGTGGTAGGCCAATACTTTTCACAAAAAATACAAAGTACATACATTTACATTTACGTCATTTAGCAGACGCTCTTATCCAGAGCGACTTACAAATTGGTGCATTCACCTTATAGCCAGTGGGATAACCACTTTACAATGTTTTTTAGAAGGATTACTTTATCCTATCCCAGGTATTCCTTAAAGAGGTGTAGTACATAGTATAGTACATACTATTTAGTTTGGTGAAGAGCTACACTCAAATGACACATGTAACACAGAATTGCTTCAACGTTCATTGTGTTTCTGTCACTAATACAGAAGTAGTGTTCATTATAGTCCTGTATTATGATGAGATAAGGGATATGGCCAGATGAGGTTGCTGTTAAAGCCCCCTGCGTTGAGGACTGGTTGGTATGAGGCTGCGCTTTCCCTTGGTTGATTGGCTGCGTTGGTTAGTGTGGGCAGCGTGGCATCCTCTCAGACTAGTGCCGTTTGAGGCCGTCTCATTTCCTTCAGAACCTCATCTCGGCTAAGCAAATACTGAAAGCAAGAAGGGCCAGGAACTGGGGTTAGCAGGGTGCGTTATGCTGCAATGTTTATTGTCAGTTAAAGGCTTAAGGCTAATGTCCCAACAAAGTAACTTCAAAATCTATTTGTTGAAGCCTGTTTGTTCAGTTGCAACACCCGCTGTTAGCAAATATAAGAACAGCATAGTGCCACAGGAGAAATGCTAAACAAAACAGCTTAACAGGAAATACTTTGTTACCTGGTTATTTGATTATTTAATTAAACAGATTTAAAAAGCTTGTTGAACGAGGCTGACCGAGGAGCTACTTACTGTGAGGTGGTTAATTCCCTCAGACAGAGCTTCTATCTGCAGCACGGTCCCCTCTGTCGCCGCCATCTGCAAAGTCAGGCCTTTCATCAAACACAACGCCTAGCGGCTCTATTCAAACTGTATCGCTGAAGTTCATTTCCGATTGAGCCGACATATGCAGCATTTCCTGTGAACGCAGTAATGCTAAACTTCCGCGATACGGATTGAATAGAGCTACTTGTACTACTGACAGGCCAGGACATCAATGACATAACACACAGTGCTTTGTTTAGTCCCATGCATGATGGATGGCAGGGTAGAAGGATCTAGCTGCTGAGCAAGCACCATTGTTCAAGTCATAGGTCGCGTTCCAGGCCGACTACATTGCAGTTGTTGCATTGCATAAGCCAATGATTGCGTGCCACATCATCAACTGTGCAGTCGGGTATCAGACTGCTATATGATGTGACTAGCTGATATGTAATTTAGATACATATCCAGGTGTTGTGAGATCTGGCAGGTGTCTGCAGTGTAATCAGCCTAGAACATGGCCATTATGGATTCATGATAAAGATGTACCTGCACATGGTTGAGCCCCGCCCCCACAATGTATTTCAATACAAGTGTCTCTTTGATTCAAGTTTCCTTAAAATCGACAAATTGGAAATATTGATAATGAACAGAGATCATTTAATTGTAAAACTGAGACAAGACTACGGTCTCCTTCTCTAATGAGAGAAGCATGCTTTGAATAAAGATTGAATACAATTTATCAGGAAGAATAAAACACTTATCACACTTATGATTTTTATTGATGATTTGGATAATGCTATTTACAATTGATGACAACAAGCGCGATTCCTTGATCGAAGCGTTATCTTTAACTATAAAAATATTATAACAGTCATATATGAAAATAACAGTGCATAATCACAATCTGGAATCCATCAAAATGTGCACAGCTATAAAATCTCATTGAACTTCTTTCAACGTATTTACCAACATAAATATATGAAATGTATTCCTCCATATGCAAATATTGCACAAGTTCGTTCCATAACTGTCTGACAAACAGCAACATTACTTTCTACTGGTTAGGAATATCTTTAAAAACAATGGATGAATACCATTAGGTGAATCTCAAATACAGGTGTTAAAATGATCATTAAAATAATGCACAATATTGTTTATAATAGTGGCATTATCCTACTGCATTAAAGGGGTGAGGTGATATACCACAGCTGAACACTAGGCTTGTGAATCCACCGAGAACATAGGAGGGGTGAGCTCTCCCACTCACCATCCACTCTTAAGTGTCCAGAGTGCAGCTCATGCATGAGGCTAGGGTTGATTGTTAGATGATGGCACGTGAGGGGTGTGGAGGTGGGTGTGCTGGGGTGGGATATGGATGGGCATGGCAGGAAGAGGTGGGGTTATTGGCAGCAAGCTGAGTAGTGATGGGTAGGTAGGTACAGTAGTGTGACATCATCAGCAGTTTGGCCCCACCTGCTCCCGTCTGTCTGGGTCTCTGTCCAGGATGGGGCTGAGGCCCCTGAAGCCGGAGTAGGGCCGGTGGGCCCCGTTCACCACCGTCTGGACCTGGGCCTCCTCCAGGGGGCAAATATAGTCTGTTGACTCGTCACACCTCTTCTTCCTCAGGTGGCCGAAGTTTGAGAAGCCCAACTTCTTTGGCTGAACAGGAGATGGCACAGAGAGGACATGGTTTATGAACAGACTGAGATAAAGCTGTGTATCACTTCTATTCTAGCCCTTTAACCATCATCAGTGAATAGATTTCTAAACACCGTACAATATGGGCAGTGTTGCTATAAAAGGTTACTTTAAGCCTAATTGTGCTGACTAAGTACATTATGCTATCGCAAAAAATTTTCCTCAGCACATTTTCTGCTAGCCTTAACAAAGCGGTGAGTCTTAGAGATGAGCTGGCGCTACAAAAGCCTGCTGCACGCAAAGCTGCTAGGTGGTCTTAGAGCTTTGCCAGGTCTGAGGTGTCACACTGAGGATTATGGTGTTGTCTGTCTCTCTAAAGAGATGAGGAAGGGGAGGAGGTGAGAGAGGAGAGAGAGAGAGATAGAGAGAGAGAGTGTTTGGGGGCAGAGAGAGAGAGAGAGCGCGAGAGAGAGCAAAGGGGGAGAGAAAGAGGAGAGAGGGGGGGGGGCAGAGAGAGGAGGGGGAGAGAGAGTGGGAGGAAGAACCAAAAAGAGGGCTCCTAACAGAGTGGTGGTTCAGCCCTGGACGTACTACAGTACTGTCATCTCTTACCCTGACTTTGGCTGTGGTGCTGAGGGGAGCGTAGCCCGACGACTCCATGAACTCCCTCTTCTCCTGCTGAGCCTGGGAGCCCACCAGCATGTTGAAGTTGGTGGCCAGGTGGCGTCGCAGCAGGGTCTTCTGAGGGGGGATGTTCAGCAGCATGGCCAGGGTATCCGAGTTAAAACGAGGCTCCAGAATCTAGGGGTCATTAGAGAAGATTCAGAGGAAGATACAGTCTACATACAGACAATTACACAGAACACTGGGATGGAATTAATTGGCAGAATAGGTTAATTCAAAATAAACTTTGCTTTAGGGAGTCTTGAATTGTATGTCTGACTGTATCCAAATGTGACCTGAGCTGATATGCAGTAGAAAGGTATAAGAAGGGGCTGATTCAGTCATGTGGCGTGTGTACTTACGATGAGGCCCCTGTGCACCCTGCTGCCCCTCAGGTTACTTACGATGAGGCCCCCGTGCACCCCGCTGCCCCTCAGGTTACTTACGATGAGGCCCCCGTGCACCCCGCTGCCCCTCAGGTTACTTACGATGAGGCCCCTGTGCACCCCGCTGCCCCTCAGGTTACTTACGATGAGGCCCCCGTGCACCCTGCTTCCCCTCAGGTTACTTACGATGAGGCCCCTGTGCACCCCGCTGCCCCTCAGGTTACTTACGATGAGGCCCCTGTGCACCCCGCTGCCCCTCACGTTACTTACGATGAGCCCCCCGTGCACCCCGCTGCCCTTCAGGTTACATAAAATGAGGCCCCTGTGCACCCTGCTACCCCTCAGGTTACTTACGATGAGGCCCCCGTGCACCCCGCTGCCCCTCAGATTGGGGGCGTATTCTGCCAGGTCCACTGAGCGAAGCCACTCCATCACCCTGTGGTTAGACCACTGAACCACCTCCGAGGGAGATGTCTTGTTCTAGCACAAAATATAAAACATGTATGAGCAAACACAACTACAGATGTAGGATCTTAATTTGACCTATATTGTCACAGCAAAACACATGTATGAGAAAACACAGCTACATACTGTGTAAACAGAAAACCTCCTATAAACGTGCACACACACATCTCACCTCATCTCCAGGTCTTCTCTTCAGGCAGTTGGGGTTGAACTTGTTGACGTGGAGGACGTGAATAGCACACTTCACACTGAGATGATGAAGCTGACTGGTCACTTTCAGGAACAAGAGGTCATTCTGAGGGAAACGCATCAAATACAAGTCTCACGTTTTCTTAATTTGTATTTATTTATTTAAGCTGTATTTAACTAGGAGGTCCCTTGAGATCTCTTTTTCGAGGGAGACCTGAAAGCCTTATAAACAATAATGCTGAGACACAACAGTGAAAACCAATGGATGTGCTTACCACTGTCAAGTACTGAAGCATTCTGCCATCCACCCTTCCCTCATGAAACTGACCCTTGTACTGAGGTAAACCAATGTCATCAAGCCAACCTTTGAGGACAAACCACATGACAACCAATTATACCGGATTGATTATATAGAATACAGCACCAAGTTTGCTGAATGTTGAGTGAATATGTTGATGACCTCTACTGTGTCCTGATACATACGTGTGACCCAGATGTGGTCCAGTTCAGAGGATTTCTCAGTCATTTTGGTGCTGAAGGACTTGAGGGCCAACTGTAACTTCTTCCTGTGCAGTGGATTCTTAATCCCCATTTCCTGATACCAAGATTAAGATTAATCCAGGTTAAATTTTTACATTTTAGTCATTTAGCAGATGCTCCAATCCCTTTCTACAAGATGAGTGCTGAAAATTACAGTTTTGATAACTAGATTTGGAATCACTTGGCACACTATTTCACAACTGTGATCAAGAACCAAACAAATGGCCTGGGTATACAGAAGATAGCCCTATTTGGTAAAAGACCAAGTCCATATTATGGCAAGAACAGCTCAAATAAGCAAAGAGAAACGTCATTAGGTCAGTCAATATGGAACATTTCAAGAACTTTGAAAGTTTCTTCAAGTGCAGTCGCAAAAACCATCAAGCGCTTTGATGAAACTGGCTCTCATGAGGACCGCCACAGGAATGGAAGACCCAGAGTTACCTTTGGGCAGAGGATAAGTAAATTGGAGTTACCAGCCTCAGAAATTGCAGCCCAAATAAATGCTTCACAGAGTTCAAGTAACAGACACATCTTGACATCAACTGTTCAGAGGAGACTGTGTGAATCAGGCCTTCATGGTCGAATTGCTGCAAAGAAACCACTACTAAAGGACACCAATAATAAGAAGATACTTGCTTGGGCCAAGAAACACGAGCAATGGACATTAGACCAATGGAAATATGTCCTTTGGTCTGGAGTCCAAATTGGAGTTTTTGGTTCCAACCGCTGTGTCTTTGTGAGACGCGGTGTGGGTGAACGGATGATCTCCGCATGTGTATTTCCCACCGTAAAGCATGGAGGAGGTGGTGTTATGGTGTGGGGGTGCTTTGCTGGTGACACTGTCTGTGATTTATTTAGAATTCAAGGGACACTTAACCAGCATTGCTACCACAGCATTCTGCAGCGATACGCCATCCCATCTGGTTTGGGCTTATGGGACTATCATTTGTTTTTCAACAGGACAATGACCCAACACACCTCCAGGCTGAGTAAGGGCTATCTGACCAAGAAGGAGAGTGATGGAGTTCTGCATCAGATGACCTGGCCTCCACAATCTCCTGACCTCAACCTAATTGAGATGGTTTGAGTCGGAAGGAAAAAAAGCAGCCAACAAGTGCTCAGCATATGTGGGAACTCCTTCAAGACTGTTGGAAAAGCATTCCAGGTGAAGCTGGTTGAGAGGATGCCAAGAGTGTGCAAAGCTATCATCAAGGCAAAGGGTGGCTATTTGAAGAATCTCAAATATAAAAATCATTTCGATTTGTTTAACACTTTTTTGGTTACTACATGATTCCATATGCGTTATTTCATAGTTTTGATGTCTTCACTATTATTCTACAACGTAGAAAATAGTAATAATAAAGAAAAGCCCTTGAATGAGTAGGTGTTCTAAAACTTTGACCAGTAGTGTATATCTGAAATATACCTCTAAACTTGCTAAAAACAATGAAGACAAAAGTCCAGCAACATGATGACGTGAAAGGAGGAACGAAATGGCTTCTTGAGAACTAGACAGATAGAACTAGATGGTGATGAGAATGATGCATCCAAACAACCACGTTCCCTGAAGGATCTCCTTTGCATCCAAACAACGACGTTCCCTGAAGAATCTCCTTTGCTTCCAAACAACGACGTTCCCTGAAGGACCTGCTTTGCGTCCAAACAACGACATTCCTTGAAGGATCTCCTTTGCGTCCAAACAACGATGTTCCCTGAAGGATCTCCTTTGCGTCCAAACAATGACGTTCCCTGAAGGATCTCCTTTGCGTCCAAACAATGACGTTCCATGAAGGATCTCCTTTGCGTCCAAACAACAACGTTCCTTGAAGGATCTCCTTTGCGTCCAAATAATAACGTTCCCTGAAGGATCTCCTTTGCTTATTTGACAAATAACTTTCTAACAATGTTCTGTAAATCAAAATATGTAAGCTGGGTAATTTTTTTGACTATACCTTCTCTAAGTCATGTGGTGAGGCGGAGAGGAGGGTCTGCCCACTGTTGGCCCAATGTCGAGCCAGAATCACATACTGGTCCAGCCCATACTCCTCCAGCCAGCAACAGACCTGCTCCGGAGTCCACTTGGAGAAGGGTGTCTTCAAATCCCTGCAGGAGAGGAGAGACAATTGGAATGGAATATTTGTATTTCCCGCTCCTCTTATAAATACTAACTGTAAGTCGCAGACAACAGTAAATTGATTGGATCATCAAGACTGGAATATTTTCACTAACTGTAAGTCACTCTGGATAAGAGTGTCTGCTAAATGACTAAATGTAAATACTTTGGCTTTTTTGTATATTCTCTGTCACACCACATGTTTAAGAGAATACACTGTATAAATGTATTTTGTGATACTGTCTGTCCCATACCACACAGAGGTCAATGTCTCTCCGGTCCGGGCCAGACGAGGGCCGGCGGTGGCTCTCAGTCCCCCCCTCTTAAACTCTCCAGGCTCAAGGTCCTCTCTCTGCAGGCTGCCAGACTGGGTCCTCCGAATCCTAGGTTAGAGGAGATAGAATACATCATTAGTCATTAACTTAGAATTATGCAGTACCTTTGCTAGGCCACCTCCTCTACCCAGGATGACTTGTATCAGATATCTCCCATTTATACCATTAGTCTCTGAATTAATATCTCTAAATATTTATTCAGCAGTGTGCCCTTCCTGTGTGTGTGTGTGTACATGTATGTGGGTGTGTGTCTGCTGTACAGGTACTCACTTCCCCCAGAGTTTCTTGATGCCCAGGTGGTTCTTCCTGTTCTCTGGGGAGACAGGAGACTGCTGTCCTGAGTCCACTCCAGACGACAGGGGGGACAGGTCCGACAGCGTGGACTCATCCAGTCTCTCCGATTTTCCTATGAGAGCAGGAGATGATGTTTAAGTACTGTACTACTATTTCAGACTGTTTCAATAATTTCCCTACTGTTCTCTTAATGAAAGTAAGTAATGCAAAGGTTAACGGACACTGTATTTCTTTCATTCTTTAGGGCCTAAAGTTAAGGTCTATGCAGGACCCACCCATTTCAAATAAATCATGCTTTCCACGAGATCCTGCTGTGCCAAAGGTTAGCCCAGTGAGAAGTAAAACAGGAAAGCATTAACATTGTTAGTGTGCTCCGACATTTTCAGTATTTACATCAGCAGATGTCAAAGTGTTTCTACAGAGTGCTTAACGCAATTTAAACATTGTCTTAGCGGATGCCAATTAAAATCTGTGAAGACAAATTAGTATTTTGCATATTCAATAAAAATATTTCATACAGGGAAATTAAATTATAGCCTGAGGCGAATGGGTTGTCATGTTGCATCTATAGTGGTTTACAGTGGATGGTTAAGCCAGTTCAGACAAGGTCTATCCCTGTGCACACAACCCTCGCCGCACG
Source organism: Coregonus clupeaformis (assembly GCF_020615455.1). Classification (NCBI taxonomy): domain Eukaryota; kingdom Metazoa; phylum Chordata; class Actinopteri; order Salmoniformes; family Salmonidae; genus Coregonus; species Coregonus clupeaformis. The sequence goes on along the minus strand of NC_059197.1, from coordinate 50,408,159 downwards.
TGACATCGCCTAAGTAGCCCTGCTTTTGAGGGTAGTCAGCTTTGGGAGGGGTGCACTGCAACACCACTCACTTATGCGAGAGAAATAAAAAAAAGAGTCAGGCATAATCCGAGACGCCTCCCTCTGACTCACTGAGGGTCTTACTCCCTCCTGCACAGGCTGGAGTTTAGTCACAACTTTAATCCATAGTGAAAACAGGGGCTTGGTGCTTTGACATGCATTGGGCTTCTGCCGGAGTAGTAGCACGGTACCTAAAGCTGGAGCGCTGGCACTCCTGCAGCGGTCTTCAGCCATAACACAAGCAGAAAGCCACGCAAAGCAAAAAAGAGGACAGGAGAAACAGAACAGCAGCACACCAAGTGGAAGATTAGTACAGAGTGAGAGAGAATGCAGAGAATAGCTGCCCCAATACAAACCAACCACAGTACGAGAGAAGAGTGAAACAGAGCCATTGTTGTAACAAGCCATAGAAGTGTATTTAAGCAATAAGGCCAGAGGGGGTGTGGTATATGGCCAAAATACCACGGCTAAGGGCTGTTCTTAGTCACGACGCTACACGGAGTGCCTGGACACAGCCCTTAGCCATGGTATATTGGCCATATATCACAAACCCCAGAGGTGCCTTATTGCTATTATGAACTGGTTACCAACGTAATTAGAGCAGTCAAAATAAATGGTATATGGTCTGATATACCACGGCTGTCAGACAATCAGCATTCAGGGCTCGAACCACACAGTTTATAATTATTTATTTATAGTATACACCCTAGGAAGATTTTGTTGTTTGAAACATTCTAGTAGGCTGTTCGATAAAAACGACAAGTAGCAGTGTTTTAAGATGTAACTTACTTAGGTTCAACTCACTGTCCTCGCTATCATCAGGGGACAGCTGGACTTGTGTGGCATACTGCTCTTGATCCCCATTCATGTCAGGTCGACATAGCTTCCCTGGTAGGGTCTGATATTTGTTCATTTCCATGTGCCGATTCTGTGGGTTGGGGGGAGCCATGGTTACAGGCAAGTCACGAGTCTATTCAAAATTAAATTAAATGGCATCTGTTGACATTTGATTTCAGTTGAACTGCTGCTCCTGTACATTACACAGAACATAATACAAGATTCAGATTTATATTTTTTCCTTTCATGACAATATCATTGTTAATTCGATTGGACTGCCATTGGAGTCACAAGTGTTCAGGAGACAACAAACAAAAGGCTAGTTTCATAAGCCTTAGGGGCATCTAGAGTATGATGGCTATTACATTTGACAGTTTCAGGTGAACCCTTGGCTCTGTTCAGGTCAGCTAGGATAAAGTCAGATTGTGAGAGGTTAAGGGTTAAGGGTTAGTGGCTCTGGTGAGATCATGCAGTGGAAAATACCTCTGAAACCGCTTCAACTGGTTGACCAACTACATGCTACAGGAGGGGGGACCGTGCATGTAATGAAGAGAACACACACAGTGTTAGTAGAGTGATGTATTGACAGTATCAACTCAACAACAAGAGTGTGATATATATATTTGCGAGAAAGAAACAACATATGGGGATTGGAAGTGATGCAGACAATTACATTGATGGAAGTTACAATCTATCTGCAATATTAAAGCTGATCTACCCCACCAAAAATAAATAAAAATAGTATCAACTCAACAACAAGAGTGTGAGAATGCATGTATGTGTTTAGCAGTTTTTGTTAGGTTAACAGTCATCAGAAGCCTATTGGTTATATATTGTTGTTAGAGCACGCATAGCGTTTCTAATGTGTTTGGTCAAATACAAATGAAGCACATGCTGTATGTCTAACATGGCTATAATATAGTCTTAGAAGTTCAATCAAAACACAGCAAAATCATGAAACCTTTGGTAACGATCCGCTTTGTAACTCCTCCAGGCTGCTTGAAAGCATCCGTGGTTGGGACCTATTGAGAAAAACAACAACATTGAAACCCAACTTGCACTACAACAGTAAAGTATTTCAACTTGGGTTACGGGTTCAGCGCAGTAGTCTTAAGAGTTGGCAACTCTTGGTTGGTGCTCTTTGTGGTCTGTGGCACTACCTTCCAGAAGGGATTGTGGGTAATGTGATGTGACAGGCTGGGCTCTACATGAGAAGGAGTCTGAGAGGGCTGTTTGTGCCAGACGGGGACATCCCAGTGACAGGGTCACTCACAGCCACTTTAGTGGGTCCCTAATTAAAGACAACCAAAACAAAGAGCAGCCTGGCTGTCACACCCATGCAGCCTCAGTTCTACTTGCCATTGTCCGTTGTGGAAGCAGCCAACGTCGCTCGGGGAGACCATCACCATGGACGTCTCCAGGGAGGTCTGGATACTGTGGCAGAGGGACAGGTCCAATAGAACACAGTAAACCTGATGGAGTACGGCTGGAGCAAAAGGTGTGTGTGTGTGTGTGTGTGTGTGTGTATTTTGTTGCATTACAACCTGTAATTTAAATGGATTTTTATTTGGATTTCATGTAATGGACGTACACAAAATAGTCCAAATTGGTGAAGTGAAATTAAAAAAAGAACTTGTTTCAAAACATTCTCAAAAATAAATAACGGAAAAGTGGTGCGTGCATATGTATTCACCCCCTTTGCTATGAAGCCCCTAAATAAGATCTGGTGCAACCAATTACCTTCAGAAGTCACATAATTAGTTAAATAAAGTCCACCTGTGTGCAATCTAAGTGTCACATGATCTCAGTATATATACACCTGTTATGAAAGGCCCCAGAGTCTGCAACACCACTAAGCAAGGGGCACCACCAAGCAAGCGGCACCATGAAGACCAAGGAGCTCTCCAAACAGGTCAGGACAAAGTTGTGGAGAAGTACAGATCAGGTTGGGTTCTAAAAAAATATCAGAAACTTTGAACATCCCACGGAGCACCAAATTGAAAGAATATGGCACCACAACAAACCTGCCAAGAGAGGGCCACCCACCAAAACTCACAGACCAGGCAAGGAAGGCATTAATCAGAGAGGCAACAAAGAGACCAAAGATAACCCTGAAGGAGCTGCAAAGCTCCACAGCGGAGATTGGAGTATCTGTCCATAGGACCACTTTAAGCTGTACACTCCACAGATCTGAGCTTTACGGAAGAGTGTTTTTTAGTTTGTTTGTTTACCTAGAGTCCAGCTCTTTCTGGAAGGATGAGGAAGACACTAACAGAGGAGAGGAGCATCTGGAAGACATCTGGAGAGGGAGAGATCGCACAGAGGACACACTTCAGACCAAGAGACACTGAGTATGCACATTAGATGGTCTGCTAATACACTGACATGGTATGTGAGCACAGACGCATATAGTGTACTACTGCTACCCAGTGCTTTAGTTCTATTCTATGGAAATATGTAGGAGTGGGCAGGCACAAGCACTGAGTACTTGAGAAATGCAGGTTCTAGTTGTATTGTGTTTAGTGGTTCCCAGAGGAGGAGCAGATAGAGCTCTCTTACCTCTGACCGGATGATGTCTGAATGAGCTTTATGTGTGAGAGCTCTCATCTTCAGACTCCCGCTCAGTTCCTCCTCACTGCTCCCAACCAGGAGCTTCTCACTGGACACTACACACACACACACACACACACACACACACACACACACACACACACACACACACACACACACACACACGGGTTAATGCAGTGTAATGACCCCCTAAGCATTATCATTCAATGCATACCATCTTCAATATTCTTGGAATTATTTACATAGCTTGTTTGAAAAATACTTGAATATATGAAAACAGTGAATGTGTATCACCTCTAAGTGTGAGTGTGTATAAAAGCAGTGAGTGTGTATAAGCAGTGAGTGTGTACAGTATATAAGCAGTGAGTGTATATAAGCAGTGAGTGTGTATAAGCAGTGAGTGTGTATAAGCAGTGAGTATGTACAGTATATAAGCAGTGAGTGTGTATATGCAGTGAGTGTGTACAGTATATAAGCAGTGAGTGTGTATAAGCAATGAGTGTGTATAAGCAGTGAGTTTGTACAGTATATAAGCAGTGAGTGTGTATATGCAGTGAGTGTACAGTATATAAGCAGTGAGTGTGTATATGCAGTGAGTGTGTACAGTATATAAGCAGTGAGTGTGTAAAGCAGTGAGTGTGTATATGCAGTGAGTGTGTACAGTATATAAGCAGTGAGTGTGTATAAGCAATGAGTGTGTATAAGCAGTGAGTGTGTACAGTATATAAGCATGAGTGTGTACAAGCAGTGAGTGTGTACAGTATATAAGCAGTGAGTGTGTACAAGCAGTGAGTGTGTACAAGCAGTGAGTGTGTATAAGCAGTGAGTGTGTACAGTGTATAAGCAGTGAGTGTGTATATGCAGTGAGTGTGTACAGTATAAAATCAGTGAGTGTGTATAAGCAGTGAGTGTACAGTATATAAGCAGTGAGTGTGTATAAGCAGTGAGTGTGTACAGTATATAAGCAGTAGGTATGTATAAGCAGTGAATGTGTATTACCTTGAGCGAGGGCCATCACCTCCTTCATCTTCCTGTACTGTCTCAGGAGAACAGTGAGCTCCTCTATGTGACGGTCCTGACACAAACAGAAAGGACTTTAATAACATACCTTCACTTTGTATAACTTCAAGAAATTATAATATGATAACACATTATACACACTATACAACAGATATTTTTTAAACATACCTTTTCATCATTTGCCGCTAACAAAGTCTCCATCCCCATTTTCAACCTTTGGAATTCTTGGTCTGAAAACCAGAAGAAAAAAAAAAAGTAGTAAGAGCAATAATTTATAAATATAAACTGTTCATAACTCTGATGGAAAGGGCGCAAGATGGCAGAGAGACAGAGGAGTGGACTGCAAACAACAGATGGGCTGGTCCATCTTTAGCCCAGAGGGCCAGTCTAAGTTTGGGTTTTTGCACAATATTATCTGGCTAATACTGGTGGCCTCAAGGAAAAAAAATGGCCCGGTGTGGGAGCCTCGAGGGAAAAAAATTAGCTAGTGTAAGGGTCTCAAGTCCACCCCTAAATCAAGTTGTAATCATGAGCTCATGAGGCATTTATAAGTTATATTCTTCAATGGGTATATCATTAACTGAGATGTAAATTGGCCAGCTTTAGCCGAAATATTGCAGATTGCACCTTTAAATTCTGAAATAAAACAGGTCTCATATGGTTGACCTAGTGACCTTAGCGTCATAGACGACAAAACGAGAGCTAAATGAACAGCCCTATGGGAAAGAGGAGTGACTGTTCTCATGGGTGTGAGTATGAGGAGGATGTGTCAGAGCTTCCCTTCTCTCCTCTGTATCTGCCAGGGCTGATGGAATGGGTGTGACAGACATGACAGCATGCCAGCGTGGATTAGACAGCAGAACAGAGAGGCTGTGACGGCGGAGCAGAATTGCACAATGGCCACAACTACACGAGCTTAGTCAGACTAGGGCCTTACATTTGTCTGTCAGCAGTCTCCTAAAGACCTCCACTACAGCAGGGGGCAGCATAGCATAAAAAGACAACAGTGGAGGGGGCAGAGAGAGGACATTTGTTAGGTATTATTTGAATGAGGCACCATACCTGACGTCACACATGCAGATGACTAGCTTAATTTAAAATCCAATCTCGAAACAACCATAACTTGGGTTCAATATGTATAATTAGTTATTATTATCAAATGTCAATGATCAAAGTTCCCCCTGCCCTGACAATAGAATAAGCATTAGTGGATGATATTTAGTTTGAGGTGGACCAGCTGAAGTAATGACATTATGCGTTAAAATGGTCAGTCACCTGGTGTTTGTTACTGTTGATGTATGATGTGTGTTTGACAGGTAAATTTACCTCTCTCTGGGTTCTCATTGGTCATTGGGCCTCTGGAGACTAGCTGTCTCTGTAGGCCCTCAATCTCAGAGTCTTTGGAAGCCAGTATCTGCTGTAGGTCTGATATCTCCGTCTGTAGAAAGAGGGTCACGGTCAATGGAGTGATACAAGTCAATCCTGCATGTTTACAACCACAGCCATCCAAGCCACGGCCTGTTCACCGCGCTACCATCTAGAAGGCGGAGACCGTACAGGTGCGATCAAAGCTGGGACCGAGAGACTGAAAAACAGCTTCCATCTCCAGGCCATCAGACTGTTAAACAGTCACCACTGCCCTGAGCCTTAGTCACTGTTACTGTTACTAGCTGGCTACCACTCGGTACTCTACCCTGCGTCTTAGAGACTGCTGCCCTATGTACATAGTCATTGAACACTGGTCATTTTAATAAAGTTTAAATTCTATTTTACACACTTTATATGTATATACTGCATTCTAGTCATGGCTCATCCTATATAACTATTGCTATACATACCTTTTCTAAACATATACTGTCCATACCATCTATGCACACCACTATATGTATATATATTTATATTCCGGACTCTGACATTGCTCGTTCGGATATTTCTGAAATGTTTTTATTTAATTTGTATTATGTGTGTATTGTTATTTATTGCTAGGTATTACTGCACTATTGGGGCTAGAAACACAAGCATTTCGCTGCACCTGCGATAACATCTGCAAATCGGTGTACGCGACCAATAAACGTTGATTTGATTATGACATTAGGGGCTCTATTCAATCTGTAAAGCTGAAGCGTTACAGATTCCGTGATAGAAATGTAAAGGTCATTTCTGATTGAGACGACATATGCAGCGTTTACCCTGAATGCAGTCTATGCTAAAGCGGGAACATTGCCTTTAAATTTCAATCACGCTGTAAAGCTGAACTTCCGCGATGCAGATTGAATAGAGCCCTTGGTCTCATACACTATACAGTGGGGTCTGAAATTATTGACACCCTTGATAAATATGACCAATAATGACTGTGCAAAATAAATCATTCAAATACTGAGTTGTATATTGTAGGCACTTTTTTTGGGGGGGGAATTACACTGAGTGTAAAAAACATTAGGAACATCTGCTCTTTCCATGACATAGACTGACCAGGTGAAAGCTATGATCCCTTATCTAAATCTGCACTGGTTTAAGTGTGTCAACAACTGCAACGCTACAGAGTTTTTCACACTCAACAGTTTCCCGTGTGTATCAAGAATGGTCCACCACCCAAAGGACATCCAGCCAACTTGACACAACTGTGGGAAGCATTGGAGTCAACATGGGCCAGCATCCCTGTGGAACGCTTTTGACACTTTGTAGAGTTCATGCCCCGACGAATTGAGGCTGTTCTGAGGGCAAAAGGGGGTGCAATTCAATATCAGGAAGGTGTTCTTAATGTTTTGTACACTCAGTGTATATTATTTTATACTAATACAACTGCTCAGCGAAAGAGAATGCTAACTTCTCACCATTACCAATAACAGGGGAGGTTAGTCTTGGGGGTATGATCTTTGACCTGCTATAACTTTCTCACTCATCCTTATTCACGATTCATTCCGAATTATCCGTAATCATGGTAGCATCCACATTAAAGTAGAAGTGTTTAAAAACATATTCCATTCTTATTTACAATAAAAGTGACACAATTATACATTATTTGCCATTAATTTCTATTGGGCACAAAATAATCTGAAACAAACCCAAAACGAACTGAAATATATCCAACAAGTTTGTAAAGTCACAAGATTGATGTAGTCATTGGGTGATAGGAATATGGGACCAAATACTAAACTTTTGACTACTTTATTTATACAACTCTTTAGGGATGTCAATCATTTTTACTCCTTCCTTTATGATATTTTTGATTATATGATTATTATTTTTTACTTGTTAAACAAAATCTCCTTCTATGAGCAATTGTATTAGTATACAATAATATAATTTCCCCCCAATTTGTTTTGCATACATTATACAAAAGTATGTGGACACCCCTTCAAATTAGTGGATTTGGCTATTTCAGCCACACCCGTTGCTGACAGGTGTATAAAATCGAGCACACAGCCATGCAATCTCCATAGACAAACATTGGCAGTAGAATGGCCGTACTGAAGAGCTCCGTGACTTTCAACGTGGCACCGTCATAGGATGCCACCTTTCCAACAAGTCAGTTCGTCAAATTTCTGCCCTGCTAGAGCTGCCCCGGTCAACTGTAAGTGCTGTTATTGTGAAATGGAAACGTCTAGGAGCAACAACTGCTCAGCTGCGAAGTGGTAGGCCACACAAGCTCACAGAATGGGACCGCCGAGTGCTGAAGCGCGTAGCGTGTAAAAATCGTCTGTCCTCGGTTGCAACACTCACTACCGAGTTCTAAATTGCCTCTGGAAGCAACGTCAGCACAATAACTGTTTATTGGGAGCTTCATGAAAAGGGTTTCCATGGCCGAGCAGCCGTACACAAGCTTAAGATCACCATGCGCAATGCCAAGCGTCGGCTGGAGTGCTGTAAAGCTCGCCGCCATTGGAATCTGGAGCAGTGGAAACGCATTCTCTGGAGTGATGAATCACGCTTCATCTGGCAGTCCGACGGACGAATCTGGGTTTGGCGGATGCCAGGAGAACGCTACCTGCCCCAATGCATAGTGCCAACTGTAAAGTTTGGTGGAGGAGGAATAATGGTCTGGGGCTGTTTTTCATGGTTCGGGCTAGGCCCCTTAGTTCCAGTTCTTAACGCTACAGCATACAATGACATTCTACACGATTCTGTGCTTCCAACTTTGAGGCAACAGTTTGGGGAAGGCCCTTTCCTGTTTCAGCATGACAATGCCCCTGTGCACAAAGCGAGGTCCATACAGAAATGGTTTGTCGAGATCGGTGTGGAAGAACTTGACTGGCCTGCACAGTGACCTGACCTAAACCCCATCGAACACCTTTGGGATGAATTGGAACGCCTGTGAGCCAGGCCTAATCGCCCAACATCAGTTCCTGACCTCACTAATGCTCTTGTGGCTGAATGGAAGCAAGTCCCCCCCCAGCAATGTTCCAACATCTAGTGGAAAGCCTTCCCAGAAGAGTGGAGGCTGTTATAGCAGCAAAGGGGGGACCAACTCCATATTAATGCCCATGATTTTGGAATGAGATATTCGACGAGCAGGTGTCCACATACTTTTGGTTATGTAGTGTAGCTCAGTATTTGAATTATTTATTTTATACAGTCATTATTGCTCATCTTTATCAAGGGTGCCAATAATTTCGGACCCCACTGTAGGTCCAAGGTGACAGGGCAATGAAGTCTTCCTCAATGAGGAAAAGCATAAGAGGGGTGTCCTGATTAAGTCCTTAGTGTCGTAGGGAGGACAAACAAATACTGATCAATTCAGTTTGAAGTCAATAAAAAGTCAATAAAAAGCTCTGTATCTATTGTAGTCAAACACTTTAAACACAAGGGCAGCAATCCTTCTCTGGTAACACACAGGGTTAGGGTTGAGCAATGGGGTTTGGAATAAGGTTCAGTAGTAGACAGAACTGGAGAATGAGGCTGGATGAGAGCACAACAGTACACTTCACCACTGCAGTACAAACCAAGGGTTGGAACTGAAATTATATTTTTTGTTCCATTCCACTGTTTCGACCTGCAAAATAAAGTTTTGAAACCGGTTTGAACCCCCCAAAAAGTACAGATTTATATATTATATATTGTTCCTTTCTGTTCCTTTTTAAACCTCTGAAATTGACTTTTTTCTTTTCATTAGCTCGACATTACTTGTGGATGGAGCAGCTTGCTATGGAGCGGGCAAGCTATAGTTGTTTTAGACTAGGCAGCCGATCTATCGGCTGCCTAGGCTTTAGTTGTTTACATGCGCGATGGACAGACAAGTGTAGGAGGTGAAAGTTTGCGTGTGGAGAGAGAGTTAGAGAGGTCTTGGTGCGCTGGGCATTGTTATGAAATGCATTATCTGAATTAGGCCCACAGAATAATATCTACAGAGGAGCGGCTTCTATGGAGGAACTTTTAATGTCTTTGAACATCCGAGCGTTGGCTTAAAGTTGGACCAGAGCTAGCTATCTAGCTAGCTAACAAGCTTGTGTGTGCAGAGCGGCACCAGAATTAAAAACACCTCTTACCTTTTTGTAGTTAATAAATCCAATGTGAAATGTGATATCCATAACTAGCATTGAAAAATGGAATCCATTCTTCTTGAAATAAAAATCTCTCCCTATTTTCTGAATCACACTTGTAACGTCAGTAGGCTACAGTAGCCAATGCTTCGGAGGGGGAGGGGCAGGGGCAGGTAGCCTACACATGCACACACACTGGCAAAGACTTCCAGCTAGCAGGCAGACACTGGAATACATTTCTGAGTGACAGAGTGAGGGCTTTGCATAGGCGCTTTGTTGTGTTTTTTGTGGGAACGTAAAATAACGTTATTATCCGGTTCCCATGCTTTTAAAATAACAGTTCTGTTCCGGAACAGTATAGATCACTTTCGTTCCTGGTTCTGATTCTGTTCCTCGAAAAAGTTAGTTATTTTCCGGTTTTCTGTTCTGTTCCCTGAACCGGTTCCAACCCCTGGTACAAACCCAATAGACCACATGCACATTAAAAAGGGAACCTCATTAATCCAATGATAGCCTATGGGGCAGCCTGGAGGTCAGCATGGTGATTGTTTGCCTGCCTGCTTGCCTGCCTACGACCATTCTGGCTTAACTGCCTGGAGCCTGTGTGGGTGGTAGTCAATGGCCACAGAGACTCCTATAGGGGGTCATGCACTTGGTCAGTGAACTTAATGGTCAGAAGTCTCAGAGTCGATCATCTACCATTCACGCCCACACAAACAAACACTTGTGAGTCGTCTCCTCTGGATGAGCACAGCGTATAGCCAGATAGATAGATCTTCTAAACATGGCAGTCTGTCTGCAGCCTAAGACATGCACGTATCGCCCCCTCGACCCCCTTCAGCTCGCTTCTGCAGAACCCGTACATTGAATAACAGATAGCAATTGAAGCATGCCAAGTTCTGTATTATTAGTTCTTGGTCGGGGAGGACGGGGGAGTAATATTGAGCTGTCGGAACGAGTCAATGTCAAAAGCATTGCTCGCTTGGTCTCTCTTCCCTTTTCTCTATTTGTTTGTTTCTATTTTTCTCTCTCATTCTCCCCCGTAGATATAGAAAACAATGTACATATCCTTATTTTGGAGGAATATTTTATAAATACACAGAACAAAAATATAAACCCAACATGTAAAGTGTTGATCCCATGTTTCATGAGCTGAAATAAAAGTTCGCAGAAATGTTCCATATGCACAAAAAGATTATTTCTCTCAAATATTCAGCACAAATTTGTTTACATCTCTGTTTGTGAGCATTTCTCCTTTGCCAAGATAATCCATCCACCTGACAGAACCCGATTAAACAGCATGATCATAGACAGGTGCACCTTGCGCTGGGGACAATAATAGGCCATTCTTAAATGTGCAGTTTTGTCACACAACACAATGACACAGATGTCTCAAGTTTTAAGGAAGTGTGCAATTGGCATGCTGGCTGCAGGAATGTCCACCAGAGCTGTTGCCAGAGATTTTGAATGTTAATTTCTCTACCATAAGCCGCCAACGTCATTTTAGAGAATTTGGCAGTACGTCAAACCGGCCTCACAACTGCAGACCACGTGTAACCACGCCAGCCCAGGACCTCCACATCCGGCTTCTTCACCACATCGTCTGAGACCAGCCACCCGGACAGTTGATGAAACTGAGGAGTATTTCTGTCTGTAATAAATCCCTTTTGTGGGGAAAAACTCATTCTGATTGACTGGGCCTGGCTCCCCAGGCCCACCCATGGCTGTGCCCCTGCCCAGTCATGTGAAATCCATAGATTAGGCCCTAATGATTTCCTTATATGAACTGTACCTCGTATAATCGTTGCATTTATATTTTTGTTCAGTATAATTCCCCATTATTTAACTAAAAGTAGAAAATGGTATGGAATCCATATTAGGAACATCATCAGAGGAATGTTCCTCATATGGATTCCGTACAGTGGCTAGTCATACAGATGACAATACTCCTAGTAAACTCTACCCACATGATCTCAGTAGAACCACCTGAACCTGTGAGGGATTGGGTGAATGAGATTCCACAACCATGGTGTTAACAAGAGGAAGGGAGGATGAGGAGGAGGAAGAGGGACAGGTGCAGAGTGAGGTGGAGGCGGAGAACAACAGGAGCAGAGGGGGAAGGAGAAGGAGTAGTCAGCATGAAAGAGGGATTAGGGTGAGGAAGAAGAAGAGGCACCTGAGCGGTCCGCCATCGCTCCTCCCAGTGCTGCTTCTCCACCTGAGTGTGCTCTACAGTGAGTTTCAGGCTAGAGAGCTTGGTCATGAGCGACTGGTAACACACATGGAGAGAGCAAGAGATAGACAGCTAGAGGGAGAGAAAGCCAGAATGGGTGGAAAGTAAGCTGGAAGATAGGAACAAAGTTTACCTCCAAAATTGGAGTTGCTAAGAGCAACAAAGTAAAATTGAAACAGTTATGTTTTTCAAAGGAAATAGGAATATTAATTTGCTAGAAAACCAACTAAAGTGGGTGTCACCTTAAAGTGCCATGTGAATAAACTAAACTGACAGATAGATAACTGTAAAGCAAAAAAGTGACAGAAATGAAGTTTTTTTTTACCTTTGTGGCCTTTAGTTTTCTCTCATACTGTGATTTCTCCACCTCCAGCACATCCACTTTACTCTTGAGGAGCCGGAGTTCTTGCAGTAAGCCCTGTCAATAACACAGAACATATTGTAACATTTTAATTGAAAATAACTGTGTCCCTTTGATGTAAAATCTCCAGACCAAAAACACCATGCTCTTCACTGTGCCTTCCACACGAAAATGCCAATTTCTCCAGTCAAAAACCAATGTTGGATACAAACATGGTTCTCTCAGTTTATAAATGAACATGTTACACCAAAAAGTAGAACGGAAGTTTTCAAATGTTGACCCACGTAATTTGATCCCTTAACAGCCAGAACACCGTGCAGTTAATACATAAAAAGTTTAACCTCCACATCCCAGGAAAGGCAGCAGATGACCCTTTTAACATGTGACCAGTCAGTCAGCCCCTATACCCCTCAAACCCAACTCTGGACCTCGAAGCCAGTTCCACTGCTTTTGTTATTTATTGTTCCCCTCTAATCAGGGACTGATTTAGACCTGGGACACCAGGTGGGTGCAATTAGTTATCAGGTAGAACAGAAAACCAGCAGGCTCCGGACCTCGTAGGGTAAGAGTTGAATACCCCTGCCCTATACTGTACTAAGTAGTGATGGCTCAGGCTCCTCAAAAGGACCAATGGTTATGGCCATTACCAGTCAGTTAGCTAGTCTGGTTGCCAGTTTGTTTCAGCATCCATTTGGTCCCTTTAAAAAAAGTTATGTCAAGGCTGAATATTGAAACAAACTGGCAACAAGGATATAATGTTTCTTGGACAATTTCATAAAATCATAAAAAACTTTGAAAAAGTGACTGAAGTAGATAGATTTGAATTTATCTCACATTTAGAGACAGGGTAGGAGCATAAGCCATCAACCAAGCCCAGTATTTGGACACAGTGACCAGTAAACCTTGGTTGCATTAATAAGGTGAACCACAGTCATGCAAACACACCACACCACACCACTTACAATGAATTAACACCCGGATATTTTATATATCTATTTACAAAAAATATATATGGGGGATTGGAAATGATGCAGACAATTACATTGATGGAAGCCACAATCTGCAATATTAAAGCTGATCTACACCAAAAAAACAAACTAAACCAAAAAACACCCGGATATGGAGGCAAACAGTACACAGGATTCCCACACACTGTAGTAGTAGAGGTAGAGACGTCGGTCACTGTAAGGAGAAAGGTTAAGTACTAGACCCAGTGGAGGATTCTAGAAGGTTAGGGAGGATGGTAGTTAGGAGAGAGGGGGGTAGCGTGTCCATGGGTACTGCCTACATTCTGTCCTCCACAGCGACAGCAAAACTCATCCACGTCAGAACCACCCAAGCCCACGTCGGGGTTCTGGTCGTGGGCCTCGCGGGCACCACTCTCCCCCTGGGCCTCCCCCCGGGCCTCCATGGCCCGTTTCTCCATGATGCGGGTATGGATCTCCTCCTGAAACCTACACATCTGCTCCTGGAGCTCGCTTATCAGATTTACCACACACTGAGAGAGGGAGAAGAAAATACAAAACAGAAAATAAAATAAAATAAAACATTCAAAATGATATGCACTGCTGTGGGTATTTAGTTTTTATGTTAAAAAAACAACAACATATATATATATATATATATATACACACATACATACACACACTGTATAAATGCAGTATATACAGTTGAAGTCGGAAGTTTACATACACTTAGGTTGGAGTCATTAAAACTCGTTTTTCAACCACTCCACAAATTTCTTTTTAACAAACTATAGTTGAACAAACTATAGTCGGTTAAGACATCTACTTTGTGCATGACACAAGTAATTGTTCCAACAATTGTTTACAGACAGATTATTTCACTTATAATTCACTGTATCACAGTTCCAGTGGGTCAGAAGTTTAAATACACAATGTTGACTGTGCCTTTAAACAGCTTGGAAAATTCCAGAAAATGATGTCATGGCTTTAGAAGCTTCTGATAGGCTAATTGACATCATTTGAGTCAATTGGAGGTATTTGCCCCCTTTCTAATTTTCTCTACTTTTGCATATTTGTGATACTGAATGTTATCAGATCTTCAACCAAAACCTAATATTAGATAAAGGGAACATAAGTGTCTCCCGAGTGGCGCAGTGGTCTAAGGCACTGCATCACAGTGCTAGCTGTGCCACTAGAGATCCTGGTTCGAATCCAGGCTCTGTCGTAGCCGGCCGCGACCGGGAGACCCATGGGGCGGCGCACAATTGGCCCAGCGTCGTCCAGGGTAGGGGAGGGAATGGCCGGCAGGGGATGTAGCTCAGTTGGTAGAGCATGGCGTTTGCAACGCCAGGGTTGTGGGTTCGATAAAATAACGTATGTGCTAACTGTAAGTCGCTCTGGATAAGAGCGTCTGCTAAATGACTAAAATGTAATAAGTGAACAAATAACATAACAATTACATATTTATTTCATAAACAAAGTTATGCAACACCCAATTCCCCTGTGTGAAAAAGTAATTGCCCCCTTACACTCAATAACTGGCTGCAATGACTCCAACCAAATGCTTCCTGTAGTTGTTGATCAGTCTCTCACGTCGCTGTGGAGGAATTTTGGCCCACTCTTCCATGCAGAACTGCTTTAACTCAGTGACGTGTGGGTTTTCAAGCATGAACTGCTCATTTCAAGTCCTGCCACAACATCTCAATTGGGATTAGGTCTGGACTTTGACTAGGCCATTCCAAAACTTCCAATTTGTTGATTGTTAGCAATTTTCATGTAGACTTGATTGTGTGTTTTGGATCATTGTCTTGCTGCATGACCCAGCTGCGCTTCAGCTTCAGCTCACAGACGGATGGTCTGACATTCTCCTGTAGAATTCTCTGATACAGAGCAGAATTCATGGTTCCTTCTATTAAGGCAAGTCGTCCAGGTCCTGAGGCAGCAAAGCATCCCCAAACCATCACACCACCACCACCATGCTTGACCTTTGGTATGATGTTCTTACTGTGGAAAGCAGAGTTTGGTTTTCGCCAGGCATTACTGGAACCATGTCGTTCAGTATCACAAATATGCAAAAGTAGAGAAAATTAGTAAGGGGGCAAATACTTTTTCATAGCACTGTATTATACAGTACCAGTCAAAAGTTTGGACACACCTACTCATTCAAGGGTTTTTCTTTATTTTTACTATTTTCTACATAGTAGAATAATAGTGAAGACATCAAAACTATGAAATAACACATATGGAATCATGTAGTAACCATACAAATAAAAAAGTAACATTTGAGATTCTTCAAATAGCCACCCTTTGCCTTGATGACAGCTTTGCACACTCTTGGCATTCTCTCAACCAGCTTCACCTGTAATGCTTTTCCAACGGTCTTGAAGGAGTTCCCACATATGCTTAGCACTTGTTGGCTGCTTTTCCTTCACTCTGCCGTCCAATTCATCCCAAACCATCTCAATGGGGTTGAGGTCGGGGGATTGTGGAGGCCAGGTCATCTGATAGAGCACTCCATCACTCTCCTTCTTGGTAAAATAGCCCTTACACAGCCTGGAGGTGTGTTGGGTCATTGTCCTGTTGAAAAACAAATGATGGTCCCACTAAGCCCAGATGGGATGGCTTATCACTGCAGAATGCTGTTGTAGCCATGCTGGTTAAGTGTGCCTTGAATTCTAAATAAATCACAGACAGTGTCACCAGCAAAGCACCCCCACACCATAACACCTCTTCCATGCTTTACGGTGGGAACTACACATGTGGAGATCATCCGTTCAGCCACACCGCGTCTCACAAAGACACGGCGGTTGGAACCAAAAATCTCCAATATGGACTCCAGCCCAAAGGACACATTCCCACCGGTCTAATGTCCATTGCTTGTGTTTTCTTGGCCCAAGCAGGTCTCTTCCTCTCATTGGTGTCCTTTAGTAGTGGTTTCTTTGCAGCAATTCGACCATGAAGGCCTATATATATATATATATATATATACAGTGGGGAGAACAAGTATTTGATACACTGCCAATTTTGCAGGTTTTCCTACTTACAAAGCATGTAGAGGTCTGTACTTTTTATCATAGGTACACTTCAACTGTGAGAGACGGAATCTAAAACAAAAATCCAGAAAATCACATTGTATGATTTTTAAGTAATTAATTTGCATTTTTTTGCATGACATAAGTATTTGATCACCTACCAACCACCCTCTAACAACCCCCCCGTAGCGCCCCTGGTCTGGTCCCGCTGGCTGGAGCTGGACTGGACATCGGTGGAGCGGATTGCTTAGGCTCCGGTGTGGAGCAGCTGACCGGTACCTGACCAGGCACCGGTGAAACGGGCACGGGCTGTGCCGGACTGACGACGCGCACCACAGGCTTGGTGCGGGGAGCAGGAATGGGCTGGACCGGGCTGACGACGCGCACCACTGACTTGGTGCGGGGAGCAGGAACGGGCCGGACCGGGCTGGCGACGCGCACCACAGGCTTGGTGCGGGGAGCAGGAACAGGCCGGACCGGACTGACGACGCGCACCATTGGCTTGGTGCGGGGAGCAGGAATGGGCCGGACCGGGCTGACGAAGCACACCATTGGCTTGGTGCGGGGAGCAGGAACCGGCCGGGCCGGGCTGGCGACGCGCACCATAGGCTTGGTGCGGGGAGCAGGCACCGGCCGGGCCGGGCTGGTGACGCGCACCATTTGCTTGGTGCGAGGGGCAGGAACAGGCCGGGCCGGGCTGGCGACGCGCACCATTGGCTTGGTGCGAGGGGCAGGAACGGGCCGGGCTGGCGACGCGCACCATAGGCTTGGTGCGAGGGGCAGGAACAGGCCGGACCGGACTGACGACATGCACCATTGGCTTGGTGCGGGGAGCAGGAATGGGCCGGACCAGGCTGACGAAGCGCACCATTGGCTTGGTGCGGGGTGCAGGAACAGGCCGGGCCGGGCTGGCGACGCGCACCATTGGCTTGGTGCGAGGGGCAGGAACAGGCAGGGCCGGGCTGGCGACGCGCACCATAGGCTTGGTGCGAGGGGCAGGAACAGGCCGGACCGGGCTGTGGAGACGGACTGGAGGTCTGGAGCGAAGAGCTGACACAACCCGTCCTGGCTGAATGCCTATTTTTACACACTCTGTGTGAGGCATCAGCACAGGACGTACAGGGCTGTGTACTCGCACTGGCACTACAGCACGTGACACTGGCGCAGGATATCCGGGACCGAGGAGGGGTACTGGAGGCCACGAGCGTTGAGCCGGCACACTCCGTCCTGGCTGCATGCCCACCTTAGCACGACACGTGCGTGGTGATCGCACAGGATGTACCGGACTGTGCCGGACCACTCGCGGCACAGTACGCAGCTCCGCATACCTCGGAACCTGCCCAGTCTCACGCTGCCTAGCCTGAGTACGGGGAGTTGGCTCTGCTCTACCTCTAGGCTCCGCCAACCTCCCTTCCAGCCCCCCAAACCCGGTGGCCTCCTCTCCTAATCCCCAAACTCGCCCTGTAGCTGCCTCCAGCAGCCCCGTCGTCCATGCCGTGTGCCCCCCCC
Organism: Coregonus clupeaformis; assembly: GCF_020615455.1. NCBI lineage: Eukaryota > Metazoa > Chordata > Actinopteri > Salmoniformes > Salmonidae > Coregonus > Coregonus clupeaformis. The sequence continues at coordinate 50,390,091 of NC_059197.1, read as the reverse complement.
CCTGAAAATGTCTTGGGGTTGCCTCTTGCGTGTCCGACGTCGGCCCGGTTGGCGCCGCTGCTCCTCTCTATGGCGTGCCTCCACCGTCTCCTCCCATGGACGGCGATCCATACCGGCCTGGATTTCCTCCCAAGTCCAGGACCCCTGCCCGTCCAAGATCTCCTCCCAAGTCCAGGCTGTCTGCTCCTGGGCACGCTGCTTGGTCCTGTTTTGGTGGGATCTTCTATCGTGTTGGTTTGTGTGTATGACCGAGGACTTCACGTTTCGTTTTGTTGTTTTGTGTATTTGAAAGTACTGAAATAAAAGATGTACGCATTTCACGCTGCGCCTTGGTCTGCTTCGTATGACGATCGTGACACTCGGTGGTGAGTGTTGCAAACGAGGATAGACGATTTTTACGTGCTACACGCTTCAGCACTGGGTGGTCCCGTTCTGTGAGCTTGTGTGGCCTACCACTTCACAATAACAGCACTTACAGTTGACCGGGGCTGCTCTAGCAGGGCAGGAATTTGACAAACTTACTTGTTGGAAAGGTGGTATACTATGACAGTGCAACGTTGAAAGTCACTGAGCTCTTCAGTATGGGCCATTCTACTGCCAAGCCAATGTTTGTCTATGGAGATTGCATGGCTGTTTGCTTGATTTTATACACCTGTCAGCAACGGGAGTGGCTGAAACAGCCGAATCCACTAATTTGAAGGCGTGTCAACATACGTCAGTTTAACTGCCATAACGGCCATATATATATATATATATATATATATATATATATATATATATATAGATGTAACACATAACATAAGTGGTTTTTACTAGGGTGAGGGTAAAGGGACCTCTGGGGGGCAGATCTGTACGGTGCCATGTTAAACACAGTTAAACTGTCACACTGCCAGACACCGTAAACAAAGTTTCTGAGCTACTTTGCAAGTTCTCAAAGTGCAAATGTGAAGACTGCCTTATCTGGCTGCTGGCCAGAGGATCCCTTTACTTCCCTGAGGAATTGGAAGGCTTCGAAGATTAAGGACAGCGAGTAAATTCCTAACTAGATTATTAACATTTTGGCCAACTAGAATTCAACCAAAGTGTTTGTTTGATAGAAACAAGTGAAACGGTAACAAACTTTTGATTTTATGTTTGGAATCTTTCACTAGAGTAGAAAAGTCCATTCCCTGAGAAGGGAGGGGCTGGGGTGGTGGTTTAATGTCCTAATCTTGGATACGCTGACAGAAATGCCTAGCTTGTGGACAGAGGAAGTGTCATATGAAAGTCCCAGTTGATGTTACACTGACAGTACAGCTGATGATAAGACACATTCCCCCTCTATATATAGCTGTATGTTCTGAGCTTGGTGGTCGAGGGGAGGTCTCTGGGGTGAACATGTTCACACTTGTGGAGTGTTCCAAGTGAATTTCTGCCATTACCCCTTGGTGCATGAAGGCTAGCAGCTGTCTCTTCCAGGGACAGTGTTCGTGGATTAAACAAATGCAGACTGGTTTCAGGTTACCATGGCACCGCAACCGGCGTGGAGTCCCGCTCTGCCCGGATATCATGGATTTATGGGACGAGGTCAAAGACTCATGACCCGACAGGCTGTGTACATTACATGGTAAACCCACGAGCTTCCCTCTCTGTCAATAACACTTACAGTGAGGGAAAAAAGTATTTGATCCCCTGCTGATTTTGTATGTTTGCCCACTGACAAAGACATGATCAGTCTATAATTTTAATGGTAGGTTTATTTGAACAGTGAGAGACAGAATAACAACAAAAAAATCCAGAGAAATCCAGAGAAACACATGTTTTAATGAGGGAAATAAGTATTTGACCCCTCTGCAAAACATGACTTAGTACTTGGTGGCAAAACCCTTGTTGGCAATCACAGAGGTCAGACGTTTCTTGTAGTTGGCCACCAGGTTTACACACATCTCAGGAGGGATTTTGTTCCACCCCTCTTTGCAGATCTTCTCCAAGTCATTAAGGTTTCGAGGCTGACGTTTGGCAACTCGAACCTTCAGCTCCCTCCACAGATTTTCTATGGGATTAAGGTCTGGAGACTGGCTAGGCCACTCCAGGACCTTAATGTGCTTCTTCTTGAGCCACTCCTTTGTTGCCTTGGCCGTGTGTTTTGGGTCATTGTCATGCTGGAATACCCATCCACGACCCATTTTCAATGCCATGGCTGAGGGAAGGAGGTTCTCACCCAAGATTTGATGGTACATGGCCCCGTCCATCGTGCCTTTGATGCGGTGAAGTTGTCCTGTCCCCTTAGCAGAAAAACTCCTCCAAAGCATAATGTTTCCACCTCCATGTTTGACGGTGGGGATGGTGTTCTTGGGGTCATAGGCAGCATTCCTCCTCCTCCAAACACGGCGAGTTGAGTTTGATGCCAAAGAGCTCGATTTTGGTCTCATCTGACCACAACACTTTCACCCAGTTCTCCTCTGAATCAGTCAGATGTTCATTGGCAAACTTCAGACGGCCCTGTATATGTGCTTTCTTGAGCAGGGGGACCTTGCGGGCGCTGCAGGATTTCAGTCCTTCACGGCGTAGTGTGTTACCAATTGTTTTCTTGGTGACTATGGTCCCAGCAGCCTTGAGATCATTGACAAGATCCTCCCGTGTAGTTCTGGGCTGATTCCTCACCGTTCTCATGATCATTGCAACTTCACGAGGTGAGATATTGCATGGAGCCCCAGGCCGAGGGAGATTGACAATTATTTTGTGTTTCTTCCATTTGCGAATAATCATATCAACTGTTGTCACCTTCTCACCAAGCTGCTTGGCGATGGTCTTGTAGCCCATTCCAGCCTTGTGTAGGTCTACAATCTTTTCCCTGACATCCTTGGAAAGCTCTTTGGTCTTGGCCATGGTGGAGAGTTTGGAATCTGATTGATTGATTGCTTCTGTGGACAGGTGTATTTTATACAGGTAACAAGCTGAGATTAGGAGCACTCCCTCTAAGAGTGTGCTCCTAATCTCAGCTCGTTACCTGTATAAAAGACACCTGGGAGCCAGAAATCTTTCTGATTGAGAGGGGTCAAATACTTATTTCCCTCATTAAAATGCAAATCAATTTATAACATTTTTGACATGCGTTTTTCTGGATTTTTGTTGTTGTTATTCTGTCTCTCACTGTTCAAATATACCTACCATTAAAATTATAGACTGATAATTTCTTTGTCAGTGGGCAAACCTACAAAATCAGCAGGGGATCAAATACTTTTTTCCCTTCACTGTACTACTCTGTCCCCAAGACAACTCTGCATAATGTCACTGTTACCAACAGTTACAGAAGTTTGCTCATGTTATCGCAAGATTCTGAATCAGATAGCGATTTACTTTCGAATAAATGTGCCCCTCACGTCCAATCTGCTGTGTAAATGTGTTCAGCGTCTTTTTGCGCTCACCAGAATGTCTGGAGCACAGCCTGCCCTTCTCCACGCTGCCATTTCTCATCTGCCCACTGTCTGTCAGCGGCTCTCGTTTAGGCCCCGCCAAGATTTTGTGTCTCTGGCAATTTCCAGCCCTGCTTATCAGTCTCTAAATCGCCGTTTGGGGCAGCCGGGGCGTTTGGGTTCCCTGGGCCTCAGCGGACGTCCACAACGCTAAATTATGTTTATTTAACAAGGCCAGATCCTCTGGTGACAGACAGACTGGGGGTTGTTACTGGGCTGAGGCTCTGGTGACAGATAGACTGGGAGTTGTTACTGGGCTGAGGCTCTGGTGACAGACAGACAGAGAGACAGACAGAGAGATAAAACACTGCCAACATCACAGGCAAAGTCTGCCTCTCCTCCTCCCCTCTTTTTCAAGGTCTCATATTCGCATGCTGCAGCGCCATTTGAGAGCAGCTGGGTGTGATACAATGAACAAAGCAGCACAAAGGGCTCATTGAGGAGAGGCGGAGGTGCTGTTGCTGGTGAACTGGACTGGGGTGTTTGTTTGGAGTAGTTGGTCAGGTTGTTGGAGTTGAGCTGACTGCATGTGGTCGCACCTGCCCCTTCTCCAGAGGGATGACGCAACACATAACATGAGGTGGAATCCAGCAAGCACACGGACGTGTCTGACTTAGCTCTGGATACAGTCAGAGGAACTAAATGAATTAATGTCAGCAATCAAACAGTTGTATAAGCTCTTATAATGGACAAACGTCTTCCAGTTACTGTGAACAGTTACAATTGTACTTCTAATATTATTGTAACTGTTCACAGTAACTGGAAGACTCATGTCCTTTATTAGCCCAATACACTAGAGCAGAAAGCCACAGAGCTGGTCTGGTCATGGCAGTTCCTAATAAAGTTATAAAATGGTGACCAGTCAGTGGATGACCAGGGCTCTGACAGACCTACAGAGGAGGTGCTCCTGTGAGGGGAACTTTACAGCCTGTCTAGGGGGCCACCTGTCTGTCTAGGGAGAGTGTTTGATCTTCTTGGGGTGTCCCATTGGGGTGTCCCAGGCTCTGGAGACCACCTGTTTCTCTTTACTATAAACCTATAGGTTTGGAGTGGCCATATAAATGGGTCAAAGTGAACCTACAGACCTACATGTTTATGCCGTTTTAACTGAAATCCTTTGTTCACTACTCCTGTAGTCTCTTTTCCCCAGCCATGTAACTCTTCTAAGACTGAAAGTGAGGCTACTTGTGAATTGCTATTCTCAAGGTAATAGAGATTTCATTTTCTTCATGCCAAGTTTCTCCTGAAGTATCTGAAAGCTCTACATAGGCCTGCTGACACATTAGAGCACATTGTGGTCTGTGCAACATCAAATAAACATTCCACGTGTGGTTTCTACCCAGCCAGCCTCAAAGAGAACAACAGGTGGGTCATGAAGCTGGTAAAGGCACTGAGAGACCACACTGAGACCACACTTGCTACTGATGGAATTATGTTGTTTTTCACTTGGCATTCCAGTCCTGTTCGAACTAGAAAATATACTAAGTTGGCTCACTTCATAAGGCTTTGTGGGACTCTTGTTAACAGCTGCGGGTTAATGGTGCCACCATACAAAGCCCTGAGTGGAGTGCTTTTCATTTTCAGAATAGGCTGAGTTTAAGTCAAGTTTAAGTTATGTTTCATGGTTAACCAGCTCAGTGTGTGATTCTTACATGCCCATCCTCTCCCCTCCTGCCAGCCTGTACTACAGTACTCTACCTCAGCTTTGTTCTGTTGGTCCTCGCTGCTGTCGTTGTGGTTCTGTTCCTCGTCCATGCCGACCAGCTTCAGTTTCAGGTAGGAAACCTCATCCATCAGATCTAGTTTCTGGGTCTCCAATGAGGTTCGGCTCAGCAGCTCCTGTGCCGCACACAGCCACAGAGACACACACATTAACACTCCCCTACACACACACACACACAAAATGCATCCACTGACCAGGGTGACCAGAGTGCAGTACAAAGTCAGTCGCCGCTCCACTGGGCACAAAGTTTCCCCAAACCAACAGTTCAGCCTGGGAGCCAGGGCCCTGCTCCGCTAAATGCTACACACAATGCTACGTGGCTCTATGTTGACCTCCTCTGTCTGACAGAGAGAGAGAGAGAGATTGGGGGGAGCGAGAGAGAGAGACAGACAGAGCGAGAGATCAAGAACAAGTGAGACACAGAATCCTAAGTGAGAAACAGTCTCTAAAAACTGTCAAAAGACCTAAGTGACATAGACTGTCACTGTGGAGAGAATCAGAGAGAGAGAGTGTGTGTGTGTGTGTGTGTGTGTGTGTGTGTGTGTGTGTGTGTGTGTGAGCTGTGACTATAGATTTCACACACAGTAAACACATTTCCCTAACGCCCTTTGGATTTCCCAACACCCCTCATCACTAGAGGCTGATTTTGCTTCCTGTTCCAGCGAATGATACTACTTACTCTCTCTACTACAGACCAAGATTCACTATCACTTGTCATCAAAATAACTTCCCATCATACTTCTGAATTAGGTGTCCCTTACCAGGCAACTATACATAGGCCTAATGATCTGCAATAAGCTATTCTAAATATATGTGACATCACATGGAAAAGAACAACTACACACCACCAGATAGACACATAGACTGACTGTGTAAACCCCTATAATCACCACAGCTCAAGGGAAATACATTGAAAATGAAATCTGTTAAATAAGTTATGGCACCCTGTGACATTTGCAACCCAACACCAGCATAACTTCGAGCGGGATCAGCTGAGAATTTAGAAGCAATTTGAAGGTATTTTCTGTGAAAGCCTATCAGCTAATGCTGCAGCTAACTAAGCCTGTTGAAATCCTTCTTTTGAGCTAATTATGAACTGAAACACATGCAGGCTGTGGCCTACTGATATCCAACTATTCAATTCAATTCAATTCAATGGGCTTTATTGGCATGGGAAACCAATGTTTACATTGCCAAAGCAAGTGAAATAGAACTAATCGTTTACCTAATGTAGGAACTAGAACTATCCGTTTATCTAGGCTTGATTGGACTCTGTTGTACTGGCATCCCTCAGTGGCATGTGGCTCTGAGTAAGTATAGGTCTGATGAGTCTATTGATGAAATAATCTGCCCAACACACTCAATCATTAGCTTTTACTGGAACTGGCAGCAGATACTGATAATCATTCTCTTGAGACTCAGAATAGCCATCTCCGTTCCAGGTTCAGAACAGCAGTGACAAAGAATAACCTATAAATTCACCAGGCCTAATAACACCCCAGACAATGAGTATGGTTACATGCATGTGATTATTGTGATTATTGTGGATAGTCAGATTAAGATAATAGTTTGATTATGCTGTGCAAGAAGAACGATTTCCCTAATAATCCTGTTTACATGGACACATCTGAAATCAGGCTTCCTAATGGCACTCTGATAAATGCAGAAAATGACCAATCAAAATAAACTTTCTTCCAAAACAACCATGTTATTTTTGGGAAGCATATTTGATTCCGAGTTGAATGTGAAAACTACTTCTAAGACGCATACATACAGTTGTTCTGAAGTCAATTGACTCGCGCTAAAGAGGGAGGCTCGCTCGGCTGGTGCTAGAACATGCACAGATCATATACACCACTGGAACGCCGATTAAGGTGTTTACATGTCCTAATAATTTGAAAGATTGCTCAGAAAACCAGGTGTTTTAATCATTCTATGCTTACTTCGATTTTGACCGTACTCCGATTTAGATAAGCAGAGTAATAATCTGCCTACTGCCATAATCAGTTTAATATTGAATTATTACTGTGCATGTAAACATACTCATTGTTTGAACAGATCTCATTAAAACTTCAATGGGGCCAAACAATGTGAAGATCGACAATGTCTGGTTATCAATGGAGGTCTAACACTAGGGTCCAGCTGACAATTCCCAGTCACACCACAGAGCGCTGTAGACAGTAGATAGTGGCTGTGGTCTCTCCAATATAACCACATTAAGTATTTACAGTGGGGAAAAAAAGTATTTATTCAGCCACCAATTGTGCAAGTTCTCCCACTTAAAAAGATGAGAGAGGCCTGTAATTTTCATCATAGGTACACGTCAACTATGACAGACAAAATGAGAAAAAAATATCCAGAAAATCACATTATAGGATTTTTAATGAATTTATTTGCAAATTATGGTGGAAAATAAGTATTTGGTCAATAACAAAAGTTTCTCAATACTTTGTTATATACCCTTTGTTGGCAATGACACAGGTCAAACGTTTTCTGTAAGTCTTCACAAGGTTTTCACACACTGTTGCTGGTATTTTGGCCCATTCCTCCATGCAGATCTCCTCTAGAGCAGTGATGTTTTGGGGCTGTCGCTGGGCAACACGGACTTTCAACTCCCTCCAAAGATTTTCTATGGGGTTGAGATCTGGAGACTGGCTAGGCCGCTCCAGGACCTTGAAATGCTTCTTACGAAGCCACTCCTTCGTTGCCCGGGGCGGTGTGTTTGGGATCATTGTCATGCTGAAAGACCCAGCCACGTTTCATCTTCAATGCCCTTGCTGATGGAAGGAGGTTTTCACTCAAAATCTCACGATACATGGCCCCATTCATTCTTTCCTTTACACGGATCAGTCGTCCTGGTCCCTTTGCAGAAAAACAGCCCCAAAGCATGATGTTTCCACCCCCATGCTTCACAGTAGGTATGGTGTTCTTTGGATGCAACTCAGCATTCTTTGTCCTCCAAACACGACGAGTTGAGTTTTTACCAAAAAGTTCTATTTTGGTTTCATCTGACCATATGACATTCTCCCAATCCTCTTCTGGATCATCCAAATGCACTCTAGCAAACTTCAGACGGGCCTGGACATGTACTGGCTTAAGCAGGGGGGACACGTCTGGCACTGCAGGATTTGAGTCCCTGGCGGCGTAGTGTGTTACTGATGGTAGGGTTTGTTACTTTGGTCCCAGCTCTCTGCAGGCCATTCACTAGGTCCCCCCGTGTGGTTCTGGGATTTTTGCTCACCGTTCTTGTGATCATTTTGACCCCACGGGGTGAGATCTTGCGTGGAGCCCCAGATCGAGGGAGATTATCAGTGGTCTTGTATGTCTTCCATTTCCTAATAATTGCTCCCACAGTTGATTTCTTCAAACCAAGCTGCTTACCTATTGCAGATTCAGTCTTCCTAGCCTGGTGCAGGTCTACAATTGTGTTTCTGGTGTCCTTCGACAGCTCTTTGGTCTTGGCCATAGTGGAGTTTGGAGTGTGACTGTTTGAGGTTGTGGGCAGGTGTCTTTTATACTGATAACAAGTTCAAACAGGTGCCATTAATACAGGTAACGAGTGGAGGACAGAGGAGCCTCTTAAAGAAGAAGTTACAGGTCTGTGAGAGCCAGAAATCTTGCTTGTTTGTAGGTGACCAAATACTTATTTTCCACCATAATTTGCAAATAATTTCATTAAAAATCCTACAATGTGATTTTCTGGAGAAAAAAAATCTCAATTTGTCTGTCATAGTTGATGTGTACCTATGATGAAAATTACAGGCCTCTCTCATCTTTTTAAGTGGGAGAACTTGCACAATTGGTGGCTGACTAAATACTTTTTTTCCCCACTGTATATTCAGCATGACCTTGTGAGATAATGTAATAAAAGGAAATGGTATTTCTCAGGGGGAAGAAAGGTTTTCCCCTAGACCTGTGCCTATGTACAAAGGCAACAAAATCAAAGCAACACAATCTGCTTGGCATTTGAGGCCAATAAAACTGATAAAAAAACAAAATATTTTTTTATCACTGACATTTATGGGGAACTAAACAGGCTTTTTGATTCTTAAATTGGGTAGCTTTGTGTTCCAGTGTTTGGAATGCACGTAACAGCCTGATAAGAGATGTCAGCAGATGTAGCTCAAGCGATCCTTTCTCTCACACCCCCTCACTCCCGTCTCTGACAGTCAGAGCACAAACTGGACAACTCTCACCCTGTCTCCCTCCCTACCTTTCCACAACAAACATGGTGCACTGACTGACTTACTTCCTAGTGTCTTCTTCATACCTGCTGGTGCATAAGGCAGAGACAAGACCTCTACAATTTTGAAGATCCAAAGCCTGCTTGGCAGCCTGTCCTGGTACACACAGCTACATTTATTTTAGTATGGGTGCACCTAAACTGTGTGCATTGAGAGGAAATTGTGAGAAAGTCTTATTTTCCCTCCATTTTTATGTGCTGCTCTAGCTTCAGAAAGAATATGCTGTAATTATTGTAAGATTATGCAGTCTGCTCTTAGTGGAGGCCACTACAATAAATATCTCTGCTCTTATAATGCCATGGAGTCAGTCAGCCAGAGAAAGTAACCTTGTAAGATTGAAAGATAGTGAACTTTGAAAGCTATCCCTCCATCTTCTCAGTGACAAACGTTGTGCAATCGAGGTGAGTCACTCACAGGAAGCGACAGAATTCTATGTTAGTAAGAATGGCATGAATGAAACCACACCTCTTGTTACTAATTTACCACACACCTACTTCACACTAAAGGAAACAGAAAAAGAACAGGTTGTTGGTTCCATTTGTCACTAAGCTACAGAACATTGTAATCTTTAAATGTGCTATAAATCACACATTTACAAAATACAGTCAATTCAATTAATCTAAGACTAAAACAAGACTTAGTTATGTAGGAAACAAGTAGAGGTTGAAAACATCAATATTTAACTCCAAGCTAATATGCTGAGCACAGGTAAAGTAGTGGTAGTAGTGTCTCTCTCTTACCTGCTGTAGCATTTCCTCAGTGGAGTTGAGTTTGTGATGGTGCTCCTCCAGAGAGCTCTCCAGGTCTCTGATCTTCTCTCCTTGGGCCTCCACCTGGTCTGTGAGCACACTCACCTACAGTACAACCCACAGACAGGACACCTTACACACATTGAGAAATACCTCCTCTCGCCTGCTCTGGACTGGAACTACCCGTATGCTAATAGCACTAATTCCTCTGACAACACACCGGTAGTTTCACTTCATTCCTCAGCCGGCGTAGAACTCTATGTCAACAGCCAATGTGAAATATCATGAAAGATAACCTACCCTTGACTTGACATGGTTCACTGAATTACAAAAACTGAGCTGAGTAAACTTAGCCTCTTTCTTTGTCTTGGTGGGTCAACTCTGGCCAGCCCACAAGGAAGCAGGTAAAGGGGAAAGCAAAGCAGTAAAGCACCTTGGGGGAGGTGGCAGCCAATCATTTTATCAGTCAACTGGCACAGGCCTGTTGGCCAATCAGCAGCGTTTGTCAGAGGGGCTTGAGGAATGTACTGGCGTGTGCGAAAGAAAGGGCTACTTTGGCACAAGGCTGAGATAAAGCTAGTTATGAGCAGCACACGTTGAGGCAGACAAGACATGACAGAGCCCGAGGAGGAACTACTGTAGAAAGAGAGAAAATATAAATATACACTGTGTAGCCTAGATTACAGATGTAGAAGCTACCAATTACACAGATGTAAAAAACATGGAGCATCGTGACAAATCACAGTACAACCAAAGACAGAGGCATTGTCCAGACACGTTTGTTTGGGAAAAACAAGAAACTAGGGGCGTACTGCGTGACTGAGCTCCTGTGCTACACACAACAGCCTCCAGCCCCATTGCCTGCCCTGGACAGTCTCACCTCTCTCTCTCTCTCTCTCTCTCTCTCTCAACAGGTCACACATCTTGCTGCTGTGATGGCACACTGTGGTATTTCTACTACGGCGGAGTCTCTCAATAGCAAGGCTATGCTCACAGAGTCTGTACATAGTCAAAGCTTTCCTTAATTTTGGTTCAGTCACAGTGGTCAGGTTCTCTCTCTCTATGCCCACCCCACCCCCCTCTCTCGTCTCTCTAAAAGCGAAACGCTAATCCTGCAAGAGTCACGGTGGGGCTGAGAGATGACAGCAGCACCTTACCTGGAGAACCAGAGACTCTTTGTCCCCCTCTAAGCGAACCAGACGCTCCTGATAGCTCTCATTGTTCAACGGGGAGCGGAGGTTAACCTGCAAAAACACACAGAGAAAAGAGGAGTCAAGAATGGGCGGAGGGGGAGGAAGACTCACTGAACAGGTTCAACAACTTAACCAATCAACAATTCACCTGCACTGACCCCATAAAAGAGAATAAATAAGTATTGTGTTTTGTAATATCTTCCCATATGGTCTAGCGCAGGGATCATCAACTAGATTAATTTTTTCTTGAGCGGATGGTCAGGGTGCCAGAACATATTTACAAATAATTTGTAGACTGCAAATGTACCTTTATTTATTTTACCTTTATTTAACTAGGCAAGTCAGTTAAGAACAAATTCTTATTTACAATGACGGCCTACAACGGTCAAACCCGGACGACGCTGGGCCAATTGTGCGCCGCCCTATGGGACTCCCAATCACGGCCGGTTGTGATACAGCCTGGAATCGAACCAGGGGGTCTGTAGTGACGCCTCAAGCACTGAGATGCAGTGCCTTAGACCACTGCACCACTCGGGAGCCCATATATCTATCTATAATGCGTGGGAATACTTTGGAACAGATTTCCAATCACTTGGAGCGGATTTGCTGGTGTTTTTACAGTCTTTTATGTCCACCAATATTATTTTTTAAATCTCAGAATACTTGAGGTGACAAATAAAATCACCCGCAGGCCAAATTAGGCCCGCGAGCCACCAGTTGGGGAACCCTGGTCTTGCAGTTAGGATTCCTTGTTTACACCTTGGCGGCCCAGGTTCGACTCCCGGTAGGGGAACACACTTTCTCCACTGCACTGTTGTCTGAACTTCATTCCGTGTCAGATACAGTATTACTGGCTGCAGCCAAAGCCAAGACAACTGCCTGCTGGAAGACTGCTCCATTTCAAACAAGGTTTCTAATATGAGGTAGCTGGTGGAAGACAAGAATAGTAGTAGACCTATGTTAACACCCAAATCTGAGCGCAGGTGAGAATCTTAACATGTTTAACATCACAACAATGTGACATGTTACCACGTGGCTCTGGTCACTAGAGACATGGCATTAACATACAAAAACACACCCTTTGGCCCCCAACATCAGATACAAGGAAATAATAGCGTTTTCACTGATTTGCATAAGAAAACATATAATTTCTCCTAATAATATATAGTGTGTTGTGTGAAACCTGTGACCTGTAAGAGCCCCTCTACAGAGGAATACAGTTTTTCCTCTCTCTCTGGACTCAGTCAGCTGACATGGAGCATTAGGACGTCTCCTCAACCAACCACTACATCCATGCAAACACCCTGTTGGATACCGCTTGTCTTACTCAGCCCCTGAGAACTCCTCCAGAGATGTCTTAACAACATGGCCTTGACTTAAGCCTTCGAGCTGTACAAATGCCCCATGTGATCGTCTTGGGGACCTGTCATAAGGGTCTGTCACAGCAGGAGAAAATCCATACCGTGACTTGTCAGCAGCGCTGAGCTGGCGGGGGTTCTGTGGGGTTTTGTCTCCCTGTACGGTTTCAGATAATCCTGTCTTTAATAGCGCTGCCTGGTCCTGGGGGCCACTGCCTCGGACTGTACTGGCAGCACACATATAAAGACCTGTTTCTCTGAGGTCATTTGAAAGGGCAGTCCCCTCAGAAAGAAGTTTCACAACTGACTTTCTAGGAGGTAGTGCAGGTCCATACCCACTCACTGTCCATTACTGCTTGAACTCTCTGAAACTCAAATGTAGTGTGTCCTGCCCTTCTATGTACTAGTAACCTAATGTAGCAGGCGTAAAATAAACGCCATAGCGGCGTTCCTTTCTTTCTGGTCCTGACGAGAAAAAAACTGTCGGGGGAGGTTATCTTCTGTGCTGTTCAACCAGTCCAGTAAATGTGGAGGAGGAGTTAAGATGGAGTGTCGCCTTGTTAAAGTCCAAAAGAGGAAGTCAGGTCACAGGCTCTCTTTCCATTTCCCCTGAGAACTGGGTGTTGAGAGGAAAGGTGTGAGGTGAGTGCATGTCAGTGTCATATTTCATAAAGTCTTAACTTAATACTTACTTTGCCCTTCTAGGTACCCCATGATTGATGTTGAACATGGTTACGTTAAACAATGCACCAAAGCAAAATCTATACCCAGGTTCCTGCTGTGCTGCTAGATGTCCAGAAGATGAAAGGGATTGGTTACAGCACTTCCTGAATCCTGTCAGAGTCCATATGGAGATTTCTAGCAGTGATTAGAGTCATTACACTGACTGTAAACACAAGCCAAGGCAGAGGTGAGCCAGCCCCGTTCTCTGTCACACAGACAAATGACCACTTCCCTTCCTTTTAAGTGATATTACACAAGCTACAGAGAACAGGGTCGTGTTCACTAGGCATCAAACGGATGAAAAGGGACTGAAACAGGGAGGGACTACCTGAACTTTTGCAATAGTAAACGCTTGTTGTGGTTTTCCATTGCAAAGCATTTTTCTAAGGTGTGCATTAATGAATACGACACCTAGCGCTGTAGTGTACTGGACACACATGGACAGAGAGCTCAAACAATTTGCTATGGAAACTATAGAGGCATCTTTCTCAGGCTAAGCCACAATGACATTTCCCTTAACCCCTCTCTTTTCCGATGAGCTAGTGGCTGTTTGATGCCTCTTAAAGGCACATTCTAGGCAGAAAGAGTAAGAGCCATGACCAAAATATTATCCCCCTTTCTAAGAATGCATGACGACTGTACAGTACAGTAAGCAAGAGGGTTACCGCGTACTCTAAACGGCCTTGAATGTTTCTGTTGCACTTTAGTTTTATGGTGACCAGCCCCCACAGTGTTATTGTAGGTAATACTCCTCTCTTTCTATAAAATAATGTTAGGAGTGGTTTACTATGGCTGCATGCTGCCCACTTTGGCTTCAGTGGTTCCACCTCTTGACATGCCCTAGCTCCATTCCACTACCTAATAACTCACAACAACCATAACCAGGCTTGTACAAGCCACTAAATTAACTCTCCTTTTGACAGTCACACCAAGACTGCAATAACATGTCCTACCTTTAAATTGAATTTCGAACCCTGGTATGTCTACCAAACAAAACACACCTTCTCAATCAAGTCTTCCTCAATGGTGATTTCATGGCAGCTTTATACCCTTACTGTATACCCAGAGACCATGATCAAGTCGCCATTGATTTTGGATTACACAGTGCTGTGATATCACATAATCACAAGACAGCATTATGAAGACATAAGAATAACAGTGCCAAGGCTCTCTTTACAAAACAATCCTCAGCTGGTTGGTGTTGTAATGCCTGTCATCTGATAACAGGTTTCCAGCCAACACAACACAAAAGCTCAACAGGATTCACAACTCCACTCAACTTCAAACTAGTGGAAATGCATCAGGAAAAACTATTACCAGACTGGACAACAACATCTCATGGGAATACAGATCTCATGATATGGTCCCTTTCTAATTTTGTGCAGTTCATTCTTACAGTTCACTGTTATCTTCCTCCTCAAGTAACATACAGGTGTAGGATTGTAATTTGAGCCAGTTTGCTACAGCGGGAAAATAATCCTGCAGCAACAGGAAATATGATATATTATGTGGATTATAATTAATGGACATTTGTTTAGGGGTTGTAGTGTAAATTACAAACTTCAGAAGCCTTTTAAAACCTCAAATACCCTACAGGTTTGCATTGCAGGAATGTTCTCCTTCAACAGGGTGTTAAAATGAAGATCCTACATCTGTACCTCTCTCTTTCTATCAAGAATGTAGAAGAACAAGCCAGAGACAACAGCCAACATAAGAGGCCCATGCACTCACCTTTTTAAGCCAAGTGAAATGCTTATAAAAGTCAATATCACTCTCCATGGTATTGGCCCATCGCTGCCTGAGCTTCCTCTGGGTTCTGGAGTGGCTTATCCTGGCAGTGGAGAGACTAGTGCTGTGGGGAGACTAGTGCTGCGGAGAGACTAGTGCTGCGGAGAGACTAGTGCAGCGGAGAGACTAGTGCAGCGGAGAGACTAGTGCTGTGGAGAGACTAGTGCTGCGGAGAGACTAGTGCTGCGGAGAGACTAGTGCTGTGGAGTTCTGGAGAGATGCAGCCTGGAGAGGACAGGACCTGCTCGGTGCTCAGCTGCGTTGTGACGTGGAGAGCCAACTGTCCAAACCCCGCCACCCAGAGAGAGAGAGAGAGAGAGAGAGAGAGAGAGAGAGAGAGAGAGAGAGAGAGAGAGAGAGAGAGAGAGAGAGAGAGAGAGAGAGAGAGAGAGAGAGAGAGAGAGAGAGAGAGAGAGAGAGAGAGAGAGAGAGAGAGAGAGAGAGAGAGAGAGATAAATATATGTCTGCTGCTGCAGCCAGGTCCCCAGCATGTGACTGAGAAAGAGCACCCAGCCAGCACAAAGCAGAGCAACAGGCTTTAATGTCAGCCTAGACACAGACCATGCCAACTCTCTCTCTTTCACTTGCTTGCTTGGTTTCTCTCTCGCTCTCTTTTACTCTCTCTCTCCTCGATGCTCTCCTGAACTGTCTTTCCCGATGGTCTCTCCTGAACGGTCTTTACCGATGGTCTGTCCTGAACGGTCTTTCTCGATGGTCTCTCCTGAATGGTCTTTCTCGATGGTCTCTCCTGAACGGTCTTTCCTGATGGTCTCTCCTGAACGGTCTTTCCTGATGGTCTCTCCTGAACAGTCTTTCCTGATGGTCTCTCCTGAACAGTCTTTCCTGATGGTCTCTCCTGAACAGTCTTTCCCGATGGTCTCTCCTGAACAGTCTTTCCTGATGGTCTCTCCTGAACAGTCTTTCCTGATGGTCTCTCCTGAACGGTCTTTCCTGATGGTCTCTCCTGAACAGTCTTTCCCGATGGTCTCTCCTGAACGGTCTTTCCTGATGGTCTCTCCTGAACGGTCTTTCCTGATGGTCTCTCTTGAACAGTCTTTCCTGATGGTCTCTCCTGAATGGTCTTTCCTGATGGTCTCTCCTGAACAGTCTTTCCCACCCTCTCCTCTTATTAACTTAAAGTCACAATACAAGCCTGAACTGAAACACTGTGGCTTAAGATGAGAGGGAGCACCATTTAAAGAAACATACACACATCTCTCTCTCATTCCCGCTCCATTTTAATCTACCTCTTCTTATCTCTTCAGACCAATGCAGCAACAGCCCTCCTACCATTTAGCTTCAGACTGGAATTCATTCTCTGGACGTCCCATTTCCTGTTTATGGGACCTTTCTTTAAAAGTCACTCAGCCCCCTCCCCACTGCACCATTTGGCTGCCTCTGACAGTTTTATGTACACACTTCACAGAGCACAGGGGGTGTGTGACATGTATGTAGGGCATTCTGCAACAGGCCTCTTCCATGCAGAGTGCAATTAATCATGGGTTACAGTCAGTGAGGCTCAGACTCATACTGTTTGTAAACTTACTGTGAGACAGATGGTCCTCCTTGCAGAGCTTGACTGCAGTAAAGTCAATTAGACTCAGAGCACAGTGTGACTGTGAGGCATGATGCCTTTAATACATTTACGTGATCCTACCTCTAAACACCCTACAGTGTATGTTACCATGGTCCAGATCACTCCTCTATCTCTCTCTCATTCTCCACCCTGGGCATTTCCTGCTTGACTCACATGGGAGAAACTAAGCCACTTGGACAGGGAGCGGGAGTGTGGGTGGCTGGGTATCAGAGACCACTGCATATGATACATGACATGTCCTCTCCTGAACCACAGAGGCTGCACAGAGAGACAACAATGCATACATACCATTGCCAGACATAAAAAGAAACCAGTTTGGTAATCCATATTGTGTGGATGTGCTCTGATCATGTTCCCAGCCATGTTTTGGAACTGGAACAAGAAAGCAGAGTGCTCCAGTGACTCCATCGCTACAGTCACTGCTTGCATGGCTTGCTACAGTCACTGCTTGCATGGCTTGCTACAGTCACTGCTTGCATGGACTGTACACTCTGTCCTGCACCTGGCTATGTTGACAGCTGAGTTAGACAATCACCAGGATAACTCTCTCTCTTTCTCTCTTTTCCCCCTTCCCTGCCTCTATTGCCCTCCTCCCTACTCTATTGTCCCCCCTCTATTGCCCCCCTCCCTCTCTCTATTGCCCCTCTCCCGCTCTCTATTGCCCCCCTCTCTCTATTTCCCCTCTCCCGCTCTCTATTGCCCCTCTCTCTCTCTCCATTGCCCCCCTCTCTCTCTCTATTGCCCCTCTCCATCTCTCTATTTCCCCTCTCCATCTCTCTATTGCCCCCTCCCTCTTCCTATTGCCCCCTCCCTCTCTCTATTGCCCCTCCCTCTCTCTATTCCCCCCCTCCCTCTATTGCCCCTCTCCATCTCTCTATTGCCCCCGCCCTACTCTATTGACCCTCTCCTCCCTCTATTGCCCCTCTCCTCCCTCCTCTATTGCCCCCCTCCCTCTCTCTATTCACCCTCTCCATCTCTCTATTGCCCCCCCTCTGTCTATTGCCCCTCCCTCTCTCTATTTCCCCCTCCCTACTCTATTACCCCTCTCCATCTCTCTATTCACCCTCTCCATCTCTCTATTGCCCCCCCCTCTGTCTATTGCCCCTCCCTCTCTCTATTGCCCCCTCCCTACTCTATTGCCCCTCCCTCTCTCTATTGCCCCCTCCCTCTCTCTATTGCCCCCTCCCTCTCTCTATTGCCCCCTCCCTCTCTCTATTGCCCCCTCCCTCTCTCTATTGCCCCCTCCCTCTCTCTATTGCCACCCTCCCTCTCTCTATTGCCCCCGCCCTACTCTATTGACCCTCTCCTCCCTCTATTGCCCCTCTCCTCCCTCCTCTATTGCCCCCCTACCTCTCTCTATTCACCCTCTCCATCTCTCTATTGCCCCCCCTCTGTCTATTGCCCCTCCCTCTCTCTATTGCCCCTCCCTCTCTCTATTGCCCCCTCCCTACTCTATTTCCCCCCTCCCTCTCTCTATTGCCCCCCCTACTCTATTGCCCCTCTCCATCTCTCTATTGCCCCCCTCCCTCTCTCTATTGCCCCCCTCCCTCTATATTGCCCCCTCCCTCTCTCTATTGCCCCCCTCCCCTCTTTATTGCCCCCTCTCCCTCACTCTTTTGCCCCCTCCCTCTCTCTATTGCACCCTCCCTTTCTCTATTGCCCCCTCCCTCTCTCTATTGCCCCCTCCCTCCCTCTTTCTCGCTTTCTCTCTCTCAAATAATCACTCCTTGTAGAAGTCAAGGCAACAACTTTCCCTTTAAAACACAATCTTCCGCCTCGTGCTTGACTTCTGCACCTGACCCCTCTCTTACAGTCTGACATTCTCTGATTGACAAACAATAGCTTCAGGTCAGCGATAACGAGCATCACATGGTCTCTCTCCTTCCTGCCAATAACGTACGGAGGGAGCTTTATCACATTCCCTCTGTGGAGGGGCTCAGCTCCTCAGAGAGCAGTGTGTTGGGAGTCATTGAGGAGTGTGTGTTTGATCTTGCTCCGGGCCAATAGAGAGGGGAGGGGAAGAGGGAGAGGGGGGTCTCAGTGAAGAGACCGTGTGGCGTGTGAGACCCCTGTTGTACAGAGAGAGCAGGGCCTCTCTGACTCAGACAGAGGGAAAAACAAGAGCCTTTCATTGGCCACTTAGCCCCGCCAACAGGTTGTTTACCGCAGCCTCAGCCAATGACACGACTGTGTATTCCATAACAACGCACATCAACAATCGGCTCTATGAACAGTGGCAGTTGCATCATGTGCTTATCATTTCCTAAATATGATCAAAATATGTTAAGTGCCTGCATACCCTCGTAAACCTAGTCATGAAACATTTCACAGACAGCCAACAAATAAAGAAAACAACGCAGAAACAAGCATGACATTCACAAAAAATCTATAGGCTAAGAGCTCGATGTGCTGATAGAGCTGAACAGACCACATAAAACAATACTAGTTTACTATAGAATACTACATTAGAGTAGCTGCCTTGGCAGCAGCTAATTGGGATCCTTAATAAATACAAATACAAATACTTACTATAGACTTCTGTAGTAAACTGTAGTATACTGTAGAATAGTACTGTATACTACACACTCTCCGTTCAGAACCCAGTTCTACCTACCTACCTACCTACCTACCTACCTACCTACCTACCTACCTACCTACCTACCTACCTACCTACCTACAGGTTATGGAAAAGGAGAAAGCCCCCCACTTCTATGTCAAAGATAATAAAACAAAAACTCTTGAGTAAATACTACAGTAATGTCCCTAAAAACATTACAGTAAATACTACATTATACCTTACTACAGTCCGCAAAAATCCTACAGTAAATACTACAGTATACCACAGTCCGCAAAAACACTACAGTAAATATTACAGTATAGTACAGTCCGCAAAAACACTACTACTTTACTATAGTATATACTACTATTTTTTTACTAAGTATTTATACTATAGTAAACTGTAAATACTACAGTATACTACAGTAAATACTGTAGTGTTTTTACAGTGAATACTACAGTAAAGTCAGCAAAAACACTACAGTGAATACTATAGTAATCCTACCATAGTATACACTATAGTATTTTTTAATGTGAGAGTGAACACATGAAGAATTGATTCAGACTTACCCTCTAACACCCCAGAGTGCTTCAGGTGTGTTGAGGTGACCAGACAGACAGAACATAGCAAACAGAGTGAGTGTAGTGAGTAGAGAGAGCGGAACAGTGAGTGTGGAAAGTAGGAGGAAAAGAAGAGAGGAGTGATTAGAAAGAGGGAGAGAGGGGAGAAGTTATGAGTAAGGCGAATAGAGGGAGTAAGGCAGGAAGTTGACCTCAGCCCTATTAGGAGTCTCCGAGGAACAAATTTAGTCTTTAAAACATGGCCAGCCTTAGTTCCCAGAGAGAGACCCAGCCAGGGCCAAAATAAGACCTGTTCACAGTCCCAGTCCCAGTAAGACACAGTCCCACACAGTCTGTCCCAGACACAGTCCCACACAGTCTGTCCCAGACACAGTCACACACAGTCTGTCCCAGACACAGTCACACACAGTCTGTCCCAGACACAGTCCCACACAGTCTGTCCCAGACACAGTCCCACACAGTCTGTCCCAGACACAGTCACACACAGTCTGTCCCAGACACAGTCACACACAGTCGTCCCAGCCACAGTCACACACAGTCTGTCCCAGACACAGTCCCACACAGTCTGTCCCAGACACAGTCACACACAGTCTGTCCCAGACACAGTCATACACAGTCTGTCCCAGACACAGTCACACACAGTCTGTCCCAGACACAGTCACACACAGTCTGTCCCAGACACAGTCCCACACAGTCTGTCCCAGACACAGTCACACACAGTCTGTCCCAGACACAGTCACACACAGTCTGTCCCAGACACAGTCACACACAGTCTGTCCCAGACACAGTCACACACAGTCTGTCCCAGACACAGTCCCAGACACAGCCCTGCTAAGACCTAACAGCACCCAGGAATAGTTATAGGTCTGTTCAACACTCCTACACAGCTGCTGCAATGAATCAACCCTCTCTCCTTCAATGTGTTACAAAGAGAGAGGGAAAAAAATGAACCCAATTGTGTATAATGAAAAGTATTTTGACAGCATACGGCTGACTTTTCTACAAGTTTCTGGAAGTTTCTGCCACAGCTGTGAAATCCCAGAGATAACATGCCTCAAGTAGAAGTAAATCAGACCACATATTTACTGGCCTGTAAACAACCACGACACCACATGTGAATTGTGCACTATCGACATCATGCCACATCAATAAATAGTGCACTGCTAATGAGTAGGATTTTTATTTGATTCTGAGCAAATAATGAACTAATGATAAAACTATATTATCTGTTTATAAACTATATTGTTAGACACAGAAAGATGACGATGGTTGCTAGTGATGGTTGACAAAAGTAATGGTTGCTAGAGATGTTTGGCAAAAGTAATGAAAAAATACAGTTTCCATAGATCCAGGTGTGCTCCCTGCTACTTACCGAGCCCCTGTCTGAGCCCCTGTCCACGTCCAGCCAGTCCATCAGCATGTGAGCGGTTCTGCTGGGGACGTGGGTCCTAAGGGTGTTCCTCTCCTCCTCTCTAGGCTGCAGCTCCAGGGCCAGCCTCAGGTCCTCAACCAGCTGCAGCACCTGCAGGGGCCCCGCGCTACCTGAGGAGCCCAGATCAAACAGGCCATTGGTGTACTCGGCTGCAGCCTTGGAGCCTGCCGGGGACAGAGGACAAAGAGTCATTATAGTGGACAAGATAGTATATCAGCACATATAAATATCTATCGCAGAATCAGACCCACTCAGCTCCATCTATTTTATACTATACATCCACGTGTCACCTGGATCGGCTCACTAAGCTAATGTCTGATCCAGCTTCATCATCATCTGGGAGCTGGAGAGCAAGTTAAGACTTCCTCCATAAACACTCAGACATCTGGAGCCAGTTGGCCTATCGTTACAGTATGCTGCAAGGAAACCATATGAACACAGATTCCACTGAAGACGTCCAAAATCAATGAACTGGAAAGAAACCTGCCTGGAGAGCTACCATACTGTAGGTTTTTGCTTCAACCCTAATCTTGTGCGCCTGATTCTAATAATTAGCAGGTTGATTAGATTAATCAGAAGTTAAAACTGGGGTTAGAGCGAAAAACCTACAGAAGGGTAGCTCTCCAGGAATAGGGTTGGAATTAAAACCTACAGGCAGTGGTGGAAAAAGTACTCAATTGTCATTGAGTAGGGCGGCAGGTAGCTTAGTGGTTAAGAGCGTTGTGCCAGTAACCGAAAGGTCGCTGGTTCTAATCCCCAAGCCGACTAGGTGAAAAATCTGTCGATGTGCCCTTGAGCAAGGCACTTAACCCTAATTGCTCCTGTAAGTCGCTCTGGATAAGAGCGTCTGCTAAATAACCAATTATTATTATTATTATTATTATACTTTAGTAAAAGTAAAGATACCTTCATAGAAAATGACTCAAGTAAAAGTGAAAGTTACCCAGTAAAATACTACTTGAGTAAATGTCTAAAAGTATACTTAAATAAATATACTTAAGTACCAAAAGTAAATGGAATTGCTAAAATGTACTTAAGTATCAAAAGTATAAGTAAAAGTATATACCATTTAAATTCCTTATATTAAGCAAAACAGACAGCACCATTTTCTTGTTTTTGTTTTTATTGACAGATAGCCAGGGGCATACTCCAACACTCAGACATAATTTACAAACGAAGCATTTGTGTTTAGTGAGTCTACCAGATCAGAGGCAGTAGGGATGACAAGGGATGTTCTCTTGATAAGTGTGTGAATTGGACCATTTTCCTGTCAAAATGTAATCAGTACTTTTGGGTGTCAGGGAAAATGTATGGAGTAAAAAGTAAATTTTTTCTTTAGGAATGTAGTGAAGTAAAAGTAAAAGTTGGCAAAAATATTAATAGTAAAGTACAGATACCCCAAAAAACAACTTAAGTAGTACTTTAAAGTATTATTACCTAAGTACTTTACACCACTGCCTACAGGACGGTAGCTCTCCAGGAACAGGTTTGAAGTTAAAACCTTGTCACACCCTGACGTATGGGACACTAGTATGTTGAGTCAGGGTGTGGAGTTCTACGTTGTATTTTCTATGTTCTCTTTCTAGGTTGTGTATTTCTATGTTTGGCCGGGTGTGATTCCCAATCAGAGGCAGCTGTCGCTCATTGTCTCTGATTGGGGATCATACTTAAGTAGCCTGTTGGCACTCATTAGTTGTGGGTTCTTGTTCCGTGTTAGAGGCTTGAATTGTGTTTAGCCTTAGGACTTCATGTTACGTTGTTTTGTTCGTGTGTTTATCGTTGAAATAAACATGTATGCATTTCACGCTGCGCCTTGGTCTGACCCGTCCTTAAACGAACGTGACAGAAGAACCCACCAAAAATGGACCAAGCAGCGTGCCCAGGAGCAGACATCATGGACATGGGAGGAGATCCTGGACGGAAAGGGATCCTGGACATGGGAGGAGGTTCAGGCTGGGATGGATCGCCGTCCTTGGAAGGAGACAGTGGAGGCCCGGTTTAGAGAGGAGCAACGGCAACACAGAAGGCGTCAGCCGAGTAGGAAGCCCGAGAAGCAGCCCCAAGAGAATGTTTTGGGGGGGCACACGGGGTGGTTGGCGGAGCCTGGGTTCAGAGCAGAGCCAACTCCCCGTACTCACGCTAGGAAGCGTGTGACCATGCAGGCTCCGTGTTATGCGGAGCTACGTACTGTGTCGCCAGTGCGCCGGCACAGTCCTGTACGTCCTGTGCTAGCACTACGCATGTGCCGTGTGAAAATGGGCATCCAGCCAGGACGGGGTGTGCCGGCTCAACGCTCCTGGTCTCCAGTACGCCTCCTCGGTCCAGCATATCCTGCGCCGGTTCTACGTACTGTTTCGCCAGTGCGCGTGCACAGCCCAGTGCGTCCTGTGCTAATGCCACACACGTAATGTGCGGAAGTAGGCATCCAGCCAGGACGGGTTGTGCCAGCTCTCCGCTCCAGACCTCCAGTCCGCCTCCACAGTCCGGCCCGGCCCGTTCCTGTTCCTCGCACCAAGCTAGTGGTGCGTGTTCCCAGTCCGGCCTGGCCCGTTCCTGCTCCCCGCACCAAGCCAGTGGTGCGTGTTCCCAGTCCGGCCCGGCCCGTACCTGCTCCCCGCACCAAGCCAGTGGTGCGTATTCCCAGTCCGGTCCGGCCTGGCCCGTTCCTGTTCCTCGCACCAAGCCAGTGGTGCGTGTTCCCAGTCCGGCCCGGCCCGTTCCTCGCACCAAGCCAGTGGAGGTGTCGCCAGTCCGGCCCGGCCCGTTCCTGTTCCTCGCACCAAGCCAGTGGTGCGTGTCGCCAGTCCGGCCCGTTCCTGCTCCTCGCACCAAGCCAGTGGTGCGTGTTCCTACTCCGGTCCGGCCCATGCCTGCTCCTCGCACCAGACCAGTGGTGCGTGTTCCCAGTCCGGCATGGCCCGTGCCCGTTCCACTGGTGCCTGGTCCGGCACCGGTCAGCTGCTCCACTCCGGAGCCAGAGCAGTCCGCTCCACCGGTGCCTGATCCAGCTCCGGTCAGCTGCTCCACTCCGGAACCAGAGCAGTCCGCTCCACCGGGGTTCAGTCCAGCTCCGGTCAGCAGCTTCACTCCGGAGCCAGAGCAGTCCGCTCCACCGGTACACAGTCCAGCTCCGGTCAGCAGCTTCACTCCGGAGCCAGAGCAGTCCGCTCCACCGGTGCCTGGTCCAGCTCCGGTCAGTGGCTCCAGTCCAGACCCAGACGTCAGCCCCTCTCCAGGTTCGGGGTCTCCCACACCAGGGTCCAGACAGGGCTTGGAGTATCGTGGGAGGAAGGAGAGGGGAAGCAGCGCGCCGAGGTCCAGACCAGACCAGGGGCGCAACGGGGAGGCTGAGAGAATGTGGTCGTCACGCCCGGAGCCGGATCCGCCTCCGAGGCGGAATGCCCACCCGAACCCTACCCTGTTATGTAAGGTTTGTGCGGTCGGAGTCCGCACCTTTGGGGGGGGGGGGCACTGTCACACCCTGACGTATGGGACTCTAGTATGTTGAGTCAGGGTGTGGAGTTCTACGTTGTATTTTCTATGTTCTCTTTCTAGGTTGTGTATTTCTATGTTTGGCCGGGTGTGATTCCCAATCAGAGGCAGCTGTCGCTCATTGTCTCTGATTGGGGATCATACTTAAGTAGCCTGTTGGCACTCATTAGTTGTGGGTTCTTGTTCCGTGTTAGAGGCTTGTATTGTGTTTAGCCTTAGGACTTCATGTTACGTTGTTTTGTTCGTGTGTTTATCGTTGAAATAAACATGTATGCATTTCACGCTGCGCCTTGGTCTGACCCGTCCTTAAACGAACGTGACAAACCTATAGGAGGGTAACTCTCCAGGAACAGGTTTGAAGTTAAAACCTACAGGAGGGTAGCTCTCCAGGAACAGGGTTGAAGTTAAAACCTATAGGAGGGTAACTCTCCAGGAACAGGGTTGGCGTTAAAACCTACAGGAGCGTAGCTCTCCAGGAACAGGGTTGGCGTTAAAACCTACAGGAGGGTAGCTCTCCAGGAACAGGGTTGGAGTTAAAGCCTACAGGAGGGTAGCTCTCCAGGAACAGGGTTGGAGTTAAAACCTACAGAAGGGTAGCTCTCCAGGAACAGGGTTGGAGTTAAAACCTACAGGAGGGTAGCTCTCCAGGAACAGGGTAGGAGTTAAAACCTACAGGAGGGTAGCTGTCCAGCAGGAATAGGGTTGGAGTTAAAACCTACAGGAGGGTAGCTCTCCAGGAACAGGGTTGAAGTTAAAACCTACAAGAGGGTAGCTCTACAGGAACAGGGTTGGAGAGCCCTGGGTTAGAGCAACAAGTGGAAAGTGTGGAACCTGAAAGAAGAGAGCTTACATTTGGCAGCTAATCCCAGATCATAGAGAGGATCAGAGCAGCAGTGTATTATCATGGCATCTTAATGCTCCAACACACTTCACCCTCCCTTTTCCTATTAGCCTACTTCACACTAGCATCAGATCAAGGCAGAACAGGCCAATATATCTCCTTTGTTTTTCCATTATGTAACTAGAGATGATGTGACCTACGGACAGTTCTGGAAATAGGACATTGATAAGGCCATGGTAAAATACTACATCTGGTTAAGACCAGGGAATGCCTATTTGCCCTAGAAGCCTGTGAGTGGGTATCTAAAATGATTTGAAACTGACCTATGATACTGGGGTGGGCCATAAGGTCACCTGGGCCTGTGGACAGAGGAGTCACACGTGTCAAACTCTTTCCACGGAGGGCCGAGTGTCTGCGGGTTTTCGCTCCTCCTTGTACATAATTGATGAATTAAGGTCACTGATTAGTAAATAACTCCCCTCACCTGCTTGTCTAGGTCTTAATTGAAAGGAAAAACCAACAACCTGCAGACACTATAACCCTCCATGGAATGACTGACACTCCTGCCCTAATGCCTTCACACTCAGCTGACTGATGTAGCATGATATCATAATGATGATTTTTGTTCCTATTATTATGTTGAAAAGCCAAATGCTAAAGGAAAGTAAATCAGGGGGAAAAACTGGTCGTCTTGGTAGGACTAGCCTGATCCCAGATCTGTGTGTGCCGTCTTGCCAACTCCTATGGTCAATGTCATGACATGCAGCACAAACAGATCTGGGACCAGTCCATATCCATGTATACAAACAGCCTTCTTTTCACTAAAAGAAAAACATGCAAAGAAACTATGGTACATTGAGTGCATGCTTTGGTTGGCTTGACTTTTGAGGAAAATTGAACAAGAACACGATGTAGAAAAAAAACTAGATTTTCCGTAAATATGCCTGTGCCTGCCTGAGGGCCAGTGGGCATACGAACACAGAGAGGAATGGATTATTCACGCATGCTCAACTGCATCTCGCTAAAAATATCATAACTATGGGTATCTACAGCCAAATAGCCCTGTTTATTGTTCGTCTAATATCTAGTATATAATCTGCTTTATTCAGATCACAAGCCTGTTACAAAACACGTTTGTTCAATAAAACGCCCGAAACAACAAGTTACCAGGCCAGCTCAGTTCTACAGTAGTGTAGTATTTACTTCTCTTTGTGAGAGCATGGTTTGGAGTTGGTTGAGGTTTCCAACTACTATCCATATAACTAATTAGTATTATCCTAATATAAATTGACAATAAGTGAAAAACACAAAGAAACCAATTATTCAACTCAAGATGATAATAATAGTGTTTCTCTCATCTGATTCAGATGCTCCAGCAATAACCAGTAGGTGGCATATTTTCAAGTCCATCACCGCTGCAGCAACTCATTACCTGCATATTATATTAAATGTCAAGTGCCTTTCAGAGATGTTTCCAGCATATACTATTACGGAAAACGATGTCCTAATACTCAAATGTAATCAGACCAGT
Source organism: Coregonus clupeaformis (assembly GCF_020615455.1). Taxonomy (NCBI): domain Eukaryota; kingdom Metazoa; phylum Chordata; class Actinopteri; order Salmoniformes; family Salmonidae; genus Coregonus; species Coregonus clupeaformis. Next base: position 50,362,827 of record NC_059197.1, on the reverse strand, counting down.
ATCTCAAAATATGGCTGATGATTGGTACTAATGCCTTGTTGATGATTGGGATTCCTCGCAGTAATTACATTTTGATTCTATTCTATTTGTAGTCCTTGAGAATCAAGGCTGCATATGAGATAATGTTTGGCAACAGTAAAGTAATTAACTTGACTTGTTATTGAGCAGATCTTATTGTGGTAATTGCAATGATTAACTTGTGAAGATCCTGATTTAGACCTTGAGGTTAACTCGTTTTCACCTTGATCAGTCAAGCATACTTGACTGTTGATCCCGATCTCTTGTCATGGTGGCTTGACAGAAAGGGAAAGACCAATGGCATGAATCTCAGATGTATTTAGATTTACACAATAAAACACTGCTGTGACGAGGATTGCAAAGCTACTGGTAATTTACCAAAGTTACCAGAATCTTCAGTAATTTTGGTAATTAACAGAAAAACTATGGCAATCTATTGTAATTTTGGTAATTTATACTTGGATAACTTTTTTTAATATACTGTATAGTATTCATTTATTATACCTGTGTCCATATTGTCCATGAGTTTCTAGTAGATAGACCATATGTTTAAAGAGAAAATAGCCTAATTATTGAAAAAAGCATCTAATTAACAATGGGATTATTTTCAATTACCTCTGTAACTCTTCCAACTATTGACTTTTTTCTCAACTGCCACCAGTTTGACGCCAAAACATTGACAACAAATACATATTGACATAGTAAAATTAATACAAGTTTGTAAAAATAATTACGGATATTTCATGCTAAAACACTTATATAAAACACCAATGGTATTCACTAAATGTATGGTTTTATTTACGATAATGCTTTACCTTGTTGTCATTCTATTTTTGTTTTTAAATAATATTTTGTATTTTACATGTGATAAAGGCACACAGATGGCCAGAGATTATTACAGACACCTGTGATAATCTGAAGCAACCAAAAGGGCCACTAGATGTTTTGTGATAGATTACATACAATCCTTGAAATATACAACAATTCTGGTAGTTTAATGGTAAACTTAGAAAGTTTCCAGTAATATACCCTCCCTTTGCAACCCTAGCAGTGACATTCCCCTACATACAGAATAGTGGTGCTCGGGTCAGCTGTTTGTTCACCTGCACCCTGCCCGCAATTGCTAATAACCCATCCGCAACCACCCGACTATTTTTATTTTTATTTCACCTTTATTTAACCAGGTAAGCCAGTTGAGAACAAGTTCTCATTTACAACTGCGACCTGGCCAAGATAAAGCAAGCAGTGCGATAAAAACAACACAGAGTTACATATGGGGTAAAAAAACATAAAGTCAAAAATACAACAGAAAATATATATACAGTGTGTGCAAATGTAGCAAGTTATGGAGGTAAGGCAATAAATAGGCTATAGTGCAAAATAATTACAATAGTATTAACACTGGAATGCTAGATGTGCAAGAGATTATGTGCAAATAGAGATACTGGGGTGCAAAAGAGCAAAATAAATAACAATATAGGGATGAGGTAGTTGGGTGGGCTAATTTCAGATGGGCTGTGTACAGGTGCAGTGATCGGTAAGGTGCTCTGACAACTGATGCTTAAAGTTAGTGAGGGAGATAAGAGTCTCCAGCTTCAGAGATTTTTGCAATTCGTTCCAGTCATTGGCAGCAGAGAACTGGAAGGAATGGCGGCCAAAGGAGGTGTTGGCTTTGGGAATGACCAGTGAGATATACCTGCTGGAGCGCAGACTACGGGTGGGTGCTGCTATGGTGACCAATGAGCTAAGATAAGGCGGGGATTTGCCTAGCAGTGATTTATAGATGGCCTGGAGCCAGTGGGTTTGGCGACAAACATGTAGTGAGGACCAGCCAACAAGAGCGTACAGGTCACAGTGGTGGGTAGTGTATGGGGCTTTGGAGACAAAACGGATGGCACTGTGATAGACTACATCCAATTTGCTGAGTAGAGTGTTGGAGGCTATTTTGTAAATGACATCGCCGAAGTCAAGGATCGGTAGGATAGTCAGTTTTACGAGGGCATGTTTGGCAGCATGAGTGAAGGAGGCTTTGTTGCGAAATAGGAAGCCAATTCTAGATTTAACTTTGGATTGGAGATTCTTTATGTGAGTCTGGAAGGAGAGTTTACAGTCTAACCAGACACCTAGGTATTTGTAGTTGTCCACATACTCTAGGTCAGACCCGTCGAGAGTGGTGATTCTAGTCGGGTGGGCGGGTGCCAGCAGCGTTCGATTGAAAAGTATGCATTTAGTTTTACTAGTGTTTAAGAGCAGTTGGAGGCTACTGAAGGAGTGTTGTATGGCATTGAAGCTCGTTTGGAGGTTTGTTAACACAGTGTCCAATGAAGGGCCAGATGTATATAAAATGGTGTCGTCTGCGTAGAGGTGGATCTGAGAGTCACCAGCAGCAAGAGCGACATCATTGATATACACGGAGAAAAGTGTCGGCCCAAGAATTGAACCCTGTGGCACCCCCATAGAGACTGCCATAGGTCCAGACAACAGGCCCTCCGATTTGACACACTGAACTCTATCTGAGAAGTAGTTGGTGAACCAGGCGAGGCAGTCATTTGAGAACTACAGTGGGGAAAAAAAGTATTTAGTCAGCCACCAATTGTGCAAGTTCTCCCACTTAAAAAGCTGAGAGAGGCCTGTAATTTTCATCATAGGTACACGTCAACTATGACAGACAAAATGAGAAAGAAAAATCCAGAAAATCACATTGTAGGATTTTTAATGAATTTATTTGCAAATTATGGTGGAAAATAAGTATTTGGTCAATAACAAAAGTTTCTCAATACTTTGTTATATACCCTTTGTTGGCAATGACACAGGTCAAACGTTTTCTGTAAGTCTTCACAAGGTTTTCACACACTGTTGCTGGTATTTTGGCCCATTCCTCCATGCAGATCTCCTCTAGAGCAGTGATGTTTTGGGGCTGTCGCTGGGCAACATGGACTTTCAACTCCCTCCAAAGATGTTTTATGGGGTTGAGATCTGGAGACTGGCTAGACCACTCCAGGACCTTGAAATGCTTCTTACGAAGCCACTCCTTCGTTGCCCAGGCGGTGTGTTTGGGATCATTGTCATGCTGAACGTTTCATCTTCAATGCTCTTGCTGATGGAAGGAGGTTTTCACTCACTCTCACGATACATGGCCCCATTCATTCTTTCCTTTACACGGATCAGTCGTCCTGGTCCCTTTGAAGAAAAACAGCCCCAAAGCATGATGTTTCCACCCCCATGCTTCACAGTAGGTATGGTGTTCTTTGAATGCAACTCAGCATTCTTTGTCCTCCAAACACGACGAGTTGAGTTTTTACCAAAAAGTTCTATTTTGGTTTCATCTGACCATATGACATTCTCCCAATCCTCTTCTGGATCATCCAAATGCACTCTAGCAAACTTCAGACGGGCCTGGACATGTACTGGCTTAAGCAGGGGGACACGTCTCGCACTGCAGGATTTGAGTCCCTGGCGGCGTAGTGTGTTACTGATGGTAGGCTTTGTTACTTTGGTCCCAGCTCTCTGCAGGTCATTCACTAGGTCCCCCTGTGTGGTTCTGGGATTTTTGCTCACCGTTCTTGTGATCATTTTGACCCCACAGGGTGAGATTTTGCGTGGAGCCCCAGATCGAGGGAGATTATCAGTGGTCTTGTATGTCTTCCATTTCTTAATAATTGCTCCCACAGTTGATTTCTTCAAACCAAGCTGCTTACCTATTGCAGATTCAGTCTTCCCAGCCTGGTGCAGGTCTACAATTTTGTTTCTGGTGTCCTTTGACAGCTCTTTGGTCTTGGCCATAGTGGAGTTTGGAGTGTGACTGTTTGAGGTTGTGGACAGGTGTCTTTTATACTGATAACAAGTTCAAACAGGTGCCATTAATACAGGTAACGAGTGGAGGACAGAGGAGCCTCTTAAAGAAGAAGTTACAGGTCTGTGAGAGCCAGAAATCTTGCTTGTTTGTAGGTGACCAAATACTTATTTTCCACCATAATTTGCAAATAAATTCATTAAAAATCCTACAATGTGATTTTCTGGATTTTTTTTTCTCAATTTGTCTGTCATAGTTGACGTGTACCTATGATGAAAATTACAGGCCTCTCTCATCTTTTGAAGTGGGAGAACTTGCACAATTGGTGGCTGACTAAATACTTTTTTCCTCCACTGTATATGTGATAAAGTGAAAATCGGAGGCTTGCACCCAACCCTAACCCGCTAATATAGAAAATGTGTTGTAGGCTACAGTCACAGACAGCGGAATGATTTTTTCACAGGGGGTGCAGGATTTCTTTCTGCCTGATTTAGATATGTTTCTCCTTATAATTTCTGACATTTTTGTAAGCTATTTGTTACTCAACTTATCTTTAATTAGATACACGCATTTTCTCTTCTGTCATTAGGCTATATGTTACCCTAGAACAGTGTTTCCCAACCCTGGTCCTTGAGTACCCCCAACAGTACACATTTTTATTGTAATGCTGGACAAGCAAACCTGATTCAACTTGTCAACTAATCATCAAGCCCTCAGTGAGCTGAAAGAGGTGCGCCTGTCCAGGGCTAAAATGAAAATGTGTACTGTTGGGGATACTCGAGGACCAGGGTTGGAAAACACTGTCCTAGAAGACTAAATAAACCCTTGTCACCAGAATAATGTCACATATCGATAGAATGAATGCTTCAATCTAGTTAACATCGGTAAAGTTCTCTGTCATCTATGCTTCTTTCGTGGCGCAAAGATGTTTTGGGACCGGGATTAAATTCAATAACTCAACAACAAAACATTTACTGGAAAGATTTTCTGTGCAACATTTCCACATGGCATCAGGTTGACCAGTTGTAAGGAAATAGAAAGCTGTGAAAATGACCCAACATGTTTCTGGTAAGTTTTCAGTTCGGCTTGGTGCATAGCCTATTTTATGTGGTTGAAATACTGTCAGCTTTTATGATGCTGATAAAGATAGCACCACTACAGACGGTATGTAACTGAGCATTCACATTCTCACAAGATGCTGAAAGATAGAAATGATCCTGTTCCCATGTCAAAATGTAGCCTACATTTGGTGTATCATTTTACTGCAAGAAATGCTTAATTCTGCAGGAGTTAATATTAAAGCTATGTGAGAGGTTATAGACCTACTGTCAGTGTCCAGATTTTCCATTTCCATTTAACCCATCTGAACAGCAGCAGCGGTGCGTGGGTAAAATTACTGAGGAAGCCAGAAAAGAAAGCCATTTACAACCTATGTGTTGTGATAATTGCATTGTTTGCTCTATAACCTGTTAGTTCATATGCCTTGCCACCGTGAAATATAGGCCTAAGGCCAAGACAATAAGAAGACAGTGGCAGAATAAATTCAACCACACCTTTGTTTCATCACAAAACCGGAGAGCAACCTTTGTCTGCATATTGCATGTAACAACCAGTAACATGACCTACAGCATGGTCAAGCAAGTTAATGTTTCCGACATTTCCAGACCACTAAACAACTATTGATTTAGAACCAAGGAGAGTTACCGCAAGTCGCAAAGAAAACAGGAGCTCCCTCCACTATTCCAGCACCACTTCAACTTCAACATTTCAGCATCATCAAATCACCTATGCTTAGTCTAATACAGTGACAACTAAAATATATAAAAAAACAATTTAGTCCAATCAACGTAAGCTAAATATTATGTGGCTGTCCATGTTTCTGATTTCTGTGTGTGTGTGTGTGCGTTCGTGCAAGTAGAATATAACATGTTGACTCACCCTACTTGTAGACAAACACCAATGCCATCTTCCTCTCTTTCATGTTGACGAAATGATCTATCACTCTGTCATACAGTGCAGGTTTACATTTTTTGTTGTCTTAGCCTACCTGGCTAAAATGCTTGCTCGCTAGCCTAACTTCCTTTCATGGGCAACGTTAGCTACTTAACATTAGCCTTCTACATCTAGCTACATATTGAACTCTCAGGCCAGGGGCACAATATATAAATTAATGGTTGGATCAGAATCGTCGTTATAATCATTGGCCAGTACAGATAATTAAGTAAAACCACATGTCCAAATCCCTATCTCCATCCATGGCTAATTTAGGAAAGGGCCAATTTTAGCTAGCCACTGGAGGACAACAACGAGATGTAACAATTCAAGTTGTTTCTGTCAATGTATGCGCTCAATGCGATTTGTTAGGAGTGACGCCAAATCCAATCTGTCTTCCCTTGACACTTTTTTTTGGTGTGCCAGGACCATTCACAGTTTAACTCAATGCTGATTGGCTATTATTTTATACTTTTTTATCTAGGGAGGCCAAATGCTCGCTGGCTTCCCTTGCATTCAATGCTACGGGCGGCAACAATGTCATACTCTTTTGGACCAGACAGCATCAGATAGATGGTCTACACATACAGAGACAGAGGGGCGCTGTTTCGCCTGCTCGGGTGCTTTCTCCAGTGAGATACAGTACATTCAGCCTCTTGCGAATTGAAGGAAAATTATGAAATACAGAGAGACGAAAGATAAATTATATTCTGTTTTCTTATTTCTTTCTTGGTAAATTATTTGGGGAAGCCTGGCTTCCCTTGGCATCCATGAATAAACGGCACTGCTGAACAGTAGGCTACAATTCCCTTGACCTGCCATAGGCCTATTTGAAGTCCCCGTCTTGTGACTGTCGAATTTGTATAACGCCTCACAATCATCACACATCACATAGCCGGCACTGCTATGATACTCTTTTACCACTTCACCAAATCTTTCCCAAACGTTCTGGCCCTCCCTTCTCTTTCTCTCCTTTCACAGCTGTTCTCTTATTGAACTCATTGTCCTTTTTGCCTCCGTGGATGACGCTAACTTTTTCTGCCCGTTCCCAAAATCATTTGGCGATTGACGTATAGGCTATTTGGCATGTGTACAGTTAGGCCCTAAAGTTTAGGCTTACACACTAATGCCTGATAGTCTAAAATAATTAAAGAAAAACCTCAAAGTACCCTATAGATATAAATTGCACAATAATGATACATTTATGGACTTTTATAGGTATTATTTTCTCTTTATTCAACCCACCCGCCACCCCCCCGCCCTTCATCCACACAATATTTCATGACCCTAAACCCACCCTAAACCCGCCCGCCTCGTGAATATAACTGCGAGGACTGCGGGTTATGAGTCAACCCACGCATCACTAATACAGCAAGCTAAGTCAAACTCCGTGGTCAATTCCAATGGCTGTCAGAGTAGCATGCCTTTCACTCTCCACAGAGGCTGATTGTAGCATTGAGTTGTCCTGTTGATCCCTTTAGTCACAAACTGGCATGTTGAGCTTCATCCCCCACACTCTAATTAGTTGACCGACTGCATTAAACATGAAACCTTTATTAGTTCAATCATGTTGGCTATAGTTGAGCTTGCTGCAGGGAATGTGACCCTCAGCCCAACCCCTTTCAAAGTCTTGCCCCTAATTTAACAGCCACACACACATACACTTGGATGTGGGCACACGCCCACACATACACACACACACACTACACACACACACACACACTGTTCATGTTTGACTGTGCCTTTCCACCACACTAACACTGCACAGATCCCCCAAATAGGACTCTTAGTGTACTTGCAAGAAAGAGGAAAACACCATTAAAACACACTCATATTTTGAGAGCACATCATAACAGAACAGACTGATCTCATTTCACCTGTAAACAAGCCAAACATCCAATCATGCTCCGTCATTATCCCTGAGGATCTCCAGCAAGGCCCTCAGAAATAACATGGAGGTCTGACATACTGTAAGCCAATGTGGGATCCTCATTTGAATGCTATCTCTCTCACATATCATATTCAATCTTGGCATTTCCATACAGTTGTCTGTAGGTTAGAGTGTGTTCCGCTTGTTGGAATGAAAGGCATTAGCTGGAGATTTCCATCCACACTATGAATAATGTTTTTAAATATCTAATTAAAGCTCTCTCTGCCTGCTGGGTATCTTCAGTATGAGAAGAGATGCCCTGTCCTCCATGTCTCTGAACATCAAAGATTATACAGTATAAACATATCATGGTCCTCTCCAGCTCAGTTGGTAGAGCATGGCGCTTGCAACGCCACGACTGTGGATTCGATTCCCGCTGGGACCACCCATACGAAAATGTATGCACACATGAATGTGAGTCGCTTTGGATAATCTCTCTTTCATTACTTAATAGTTTCGACCCACTTTCATGTTGCCGAATATGTTTAAACTCATAGCTTAAAAGGGCAGTGCAGTCAAAAAATGATATTTCCAAACTATGAGGTCGAAATAAAAGTCTGAAATTGTGAAAATGATGATAATGCCCTTTTTGGATAAAAGCGTCTGCTAAATGGCATATATTATCACATTATCACAGTGTGTATCATGTTAATGATTTTTCTGACCCTGCGGCTTGATCAGGAAATAGTCCTGTGTGTCTAGTATTCTGTTCACGGGGACTTGAGAATAAACTCTATTTTCTTACCCCTCAGAACGTAGGCTAATGTAGCCTACATGTTATAGAAATGATGTATAAATGGGAAAAATAACATTTTGCTACTATTTACTAAATTGTTATATTAATTACAATATTTACAAAAACGAGTAAATGTAATAACCTAATCTAATCTGATGTTTAGAATTGTACTTAAAAGTAAGAGTTCAAGAGATGGAGTTCAATGGAAATGGAAATGCATTCTGTCTAACGTGTTACAAACCCATCTTAGTTCAAGTCCATGGAGTCTATAGTAAACAGTCTGATGATGACAGGGGGAACTGTCCAGGCCCCCAGTGACCTGTCTGGAGCGTGAAGTCACGAGCTCTGCTGGTCTACTACTGTGTAACAACCTAGCGGTGCCGAAAGCTCTGGTCAGCCCTTGAAAGCCTACGTAAATTACCATCGTCAGAATGGCCCAAAAGTTTTGGGCTCTAAAATTAGTTTATTATGATCAAGTTTGATCCCCACTGTGAATTATTTTCAAGTTCGCTACAAATCGAGATATTTAATTAAATAGTGATTTATTCTGACTACTACATTTGTCATCACACAGGACCAAATGCTGACACAGACCAATCACCGGCCGGTAGGCTACGAGGAAGGAGGCTCTCTCAGGCAGGATAAAAACTACTACATCGACCATGATCCTTAGCAATTTTTTTGTACCATTCAGCCCTATTCAGCAATATGACCCACTTCAAATTCAAATACTTCCGTCTTCATGCGCCATGGGGAGTTTTCCATAGGAATACGTGGATGACGTCAGCGCTATCACTATGTACTGGTTTTAATGTCTATGGAACTGTCACAGCACAGGAGGTTGGTGGCACCTTAATTAGGAAGGACGGGCTTGTGGAAATGGCTGGAAAAGATAAAGTGGAATGGTATCAAATACATCAAACACACGATTTCCATGTGTTTGATCCCATTCCATTTGCTCCGTTCCGGCTATTATTATGAGCCGTAATCCCCTCAGTAGCCTCCTGTGTGTCACAGGCAGGGCTGATCTGATGTTTTATTCAGGACCTCATTTCTTTACAGGGTAGCTGTCACGATCGTTGACACATGATGAAGCGGACCAAGGCGCAGCGTTGAAGGTGAACATATTATTTATTTAGAATGATCACACGATCAAAACAACAACGATAACGTGACGTCTACGGTATAACACAAACCAAATCAGAACAAGATCCCACAAAGAATAGCTGAAAACAGCCTACCTAAGTATGGCTCCCAATCAGAGACAACGAGCAACAGCTGCCTCTGATTGGGAACCACCCTGACCAACATAGATCTATATGATCTAGAACAAAACCCAAAACATAGAAAACACAACATAGAAGCTACCCTGAGAAACTAAACATAGAAAATCCACACCCTGGCTCAACATTTCAGAGTCCCCAGAGCCAGGGCGTGACAGTACCCCCAAAGGCGCGGACTCCGACCGCGCCAACAGAACACCACAGGGGAGGGACCGGGTGGGCACTCCGCCTTGGCGGCGGATCCGGCTCTGGGCATGATCCCCACTCCCTCTCTAACCCCCCACAGTACCCCTGGTCCGGTCTGGCCCTGCTGGCCGGAGCTGGACTGACCACTGGTGGAGCGGATTGCTCTAGCTCCGACGTGAAGCATCTGACCGGTGCCGGACCAGCCACCGGTGGAACAGGCACGGGCCGTGCCGGACTGACGACGCACACCACTGGCTTGGTGTGGGGAGCAGGAGCGGGCCGAGCCGGGCTGTCGAAGCGCACCCCTGACTTGGTGCGGGGAACAGGCACGGGCCGCGCCGGGCTGATGAAACGCACCACTGACTTGGTGCGAGTGGCAGGAACAGGCCGGACCGTACTGGGAACACACACCACTGGCCCTACGTGGGGATCAGGAACAGGCCGGACCGGACTGGCAACACACGCCAGTACCTCTCGCCGTGCCTCTACAACCTCCTTCCCCCTGGTGACCAGTGACTCCCGTAACCTGGCGTCCTCCTGCTGCCCCGTCGTCCACGGCGTTAGCCCCCCCCCTAAAAAATTTATGGGCTTCACTCCTACCCGTGGCCAAGGCCTCCATCCCTCTTGCCAGACTCGCACTCATCTCCTCCCACGTCCATCCTCTCTCCTCGTCACGCTGCTTGATCCAGTCAAGGTGGGATCTTCTGTCACGATCGTTGACACATGATGAAGCGGACCAAGGCGCAGCGTTGAAGGTGAACATATTATTTATTTAGAATGATCACACGATCAAAACAACAACGATAACGTGACGTCTACGGTATAACACAAACCAAATCAGAACAAGATCCCACAAAGAATAGCTGAAAACAGCCTACCTAAGTATGGCTCCCAATCAGAGACAACGAGCAACAGCTGCCTCTGATTGGGAACCACCCTGACCAACATAGATCTATATGATCTAGAACAAAACCCAAAACATAGAAAACACAACATAGAAGCTACCCCGAGAAACTAAACATAGAAAATCCACACCCTGGCTCAACATTTCAGAGTCCCCAGAGCCAGGGCGTGACAGTAGCCTTGCTTAGCCTGCTCCGTTTCTCAACTTTTACCTGTGGCAGTGACACAGTCTGTTTCAAGCACACACATGCCAGCAGTTAAACCAGTTTGATATACAGTACCAATCACTGTGTACAAAGACGGTATAATGAGGCAAGGACCTTTCTTTCAAAAGAAGTGAACTAGTTTCTCAAGTTGGTTTTGTATTCCAAATTGATCTCAGTGCTGTGTGAAAATACACAAATCTTTTCAATGGTGAATCAAAAAAAGCATAATAAACTGTGGGAGAATAGATGTAATAGGAAGAGACAATGAATCACTTTTACCTGCAATGATGTCATCCATTTGCTCCAAGGCCGCCTCCAACATGTGACTTGCATCTGAGGCCATGGCGACAGACTACTGCATCAGCCTCTATGCTTGGTGTCCTGGAGGGAAATACAAACCTTGTTTCATTTTAAGAAAGAGGAATTCTAAATCTAATATAATTTAGCTTTGAACACTTTGTACAGTAAACATCAGTTAGAAAATAAATGTCATATGGTACAAATTACCCCCCCGATGACTGTACAGCGGAGGACCCCTGTTCTAATGAGGCCTCCGAGCCACCCAGCAGGATCTCCTCCCTCTGTCATCCTGCCTTTCAGCCATCAGCATCTACCCTCTTAAACAGAGAGAACAGCACGTCCCCTGTCCAACCCCCCAGGTTACGGGATCTAAACACACTGTGAATGTCTTCCTTCTTTCAGCTGTTGATAGAGCTGACGGTTGGTGGGGTTGGGGTATATCTCCATTCCACACAACCATCGCTGAGTTGGGAGGCATTCACAAGGACCCAGGTCTGTTTTCATTACGGCTCAAAAGGGATCAGAGTGAGGCGTGACTGATAATTTGATTGCTGTGCCAAAAAATACATGTCTCACACATCAACCTATGATGAGTTCCAATGACCAAAGTCAATAAAAGCATCTCGAACAGAGCTTTGACTGCTTAACTCTTTCATTCCCACCAACTAACTCCGTACTATCTATCATATGACAGAATGGAAACATAGCTATTCAAGTAATCTTCTCTGGAAAAATAATTAGATGTGACCATTGACTGTGATGCGTTGAGGACATGGCGACACACAGGCTTAGGCCTCCGTGACAAAAGGCAACTGTAGACGTCGGACAGGCAGGCAGGCAGCGCTTTGAAAGGAGCCAGGCGTCAACAGTGTTCATTATGTGGCTTTTCAGATTTAGCTGGACACGGCTGAGGGTGATGGCTCCATTCATTCAGAGCCTCTGTAGTACTGACAGCTTCTCTGTGTAACAGCAGCACAGTGGGCAGCAGACACTGGTATTCTAATAACTGGCCGGATCATACAAACCTAATTAAAGCCTGCAGATAAAGGCCATGAAGAGATCAGGGTACTGCAGAGCACTAATGGACAGGCCAAAGAGAATAATAGTCTAATGTCTGCTTCTGTGCAATCTAATGTAGCTATGTCTTGAAGACACGATCTTGGTAGAGCTATTGCCCTGCATTAGGATACCATTGTTGGAGTGTATCAAGTTCATTAGAACAAACTGTAACAAAATAACAGTGAAGTGGCAAAGAAATTAGAGCTTCATTATGATAACATTAGAACATAAGATATGCTATCTGTAATAAACCTATGATTTCCAGATATTCATAATCATAGTGAAACTATCTACTACTTGGCGAAAACCAAACACTGCATTTCACAGTAAGAACATCATACCAAAGGTCAAGCATGGTGGTGGTAGTATGGTTTGGGGATGCTTTGCTGCCTCAGGACCTGGACGACTTGCCTTAATAGAAGGAACCATGAATTCTGCTCTGTATCAGAGAATTCTACAAGAGAATGTCAGACCATCCGTCTGTGAGCTGAAGCTGAAGCGCAGCTGGGTCATGCAGCAAGACAATGATCCAAAACACACAATCAAGTCTACATGAAAATTGCTAAAAAGCAACAAATTGGAAGTTTTGGAATGGCCTGGTCAAAGTCCAGACCTAATTCCAATTGAGATGTTGTGGCAGGACTTGAAACGAGCAGTTCATGCTTGAAAACCCACACGTCACTGAGTTAAAGCAGTTCTGCATGGAAGAGTGGGCCAAAATTCCTCCACAGCGACGTGAGAGACTGATCAACAACTACAGGAAGCATTTGGTTGGAGTCATTGCAGCTAAAGGTGGCACAACCAGTTATTGAGTGTAAGGGGGAAATTACTTTTTCACACAGGGGAATTGGGTGTTGCATAACTTTGTTTAGGAAATAAATGAAATAAATATGTAATTGTTGTGTTATTTGTTCACATATGTTCCCTTTATCTAATATTAGGTTTTGGTTGAAGATCTGATAACATTCAGTATCACAAATATGCAAAAGTAGAGAAAATTAGAAAGGGGGCAAATACTTTTTCATAGCACTGTATTTCTCATTATTACTCATAGTTTCTGTAGAAACAGAACACCTTATTCTCACAGTTTCCCAGAAAAACAACTGCCAGCAAAACAAATGTGATCACCCTGTTGTTGCAGGAAATGTCCTGCACAGCTGAAATGCAAACATGCAGTGTATTTGAGGTTGAATTAAAAAGGCTTCTAAAGTTTGTAATTTCCATTTTAAAATTCCAGTTGTGAGAAACTGGTCAAATTAAGATCCTGCATCTGCACACATCCTGTCATGACAGCAGTTTGTTATAAGAACTACATTTTCTGCCAGGTCTTAATGATTTCTTGCTGTGCAAAGCATTGAGGTTGTACTTGGCAGTCACAAATATGACTAATATATAACCCAGCAAACAGACCCATCAATAACCTTACAGCACCTAAAGCCTTCTATTTAATTTAGCCCCAGTGCCACTAGTCAGCTATCACAGGCATTCTTCCCACAGAGAAGAGGAGTAGGCTGAGCCTGTTTGAAGAGGATAACATTAGCCAGCAGTGCTCAGGCTGTCCCTCTGTCTTCCCATTTCATCTGCTGCCCCTGACAGTGCAGTCTAGCAGTCTCTCACAATAATGTTCCATGGGTCAGCACCTTTCTCCGCCGCAAGGTGTATTTTCAATTCAAACACCTGGGCCTGCTCCTCACTGGATAAGCCATCGACTCGACAGAGAGTGAAATCCAGCTCGGTGCCGTCAAAGCACATTTCTGTCAAAAACTCAACACCTCAGCAATAGCCAACTTTGACAATGCAGAAAACAGCAGGTTTAGAACAATGTGTAGCTGTCTAGAAAAGACATAAAGAACTTTTACACTACTCCAAAGACCACATCAAATGCTACATAACCTGGAGGTTCCATGCTGAGCCAAATTGAGCTGCCGGGGCATTTATGTGGTGTGGCCAAAAACTCAGAAGGGTAAAACAACAAACCCCGTAAACAAACGGAATCCGAGCTGGTTTGGATAATCATAGATTACCTTAACAAACACAACCCCATTGAACTTCTCTGAGGTCAAGTAACATCTGTAGCCTAAATATAATCATATCCGTGTTATGCTGTTGAAATTATTAAATCTAGGCAACAAAAAAAAAAGATTTACAAGAATACGATATGAAGATTAAATCATCCCTTGCCGCTGTCTTTAAAAATGTGTGAACTGTAACACTATATAACTTCCTCAAATCTTAAGACGTTCTTGGTCTGTACAAACAAATATACAAATCCACTGCACCTGTGTATAGTCCGTACAGTGCCAAACCGCTGTGTCTGCTAGGTCATTCCAGCCCTATTCTGTCCTGCTGCTCATTCAGTGACATGCATAAGTGCATTTCTGAGCCACCCACAGTTTGGAGAATCACCAAGCAGCCGAGTGCTTCTGCTGCTATCAGTAAAATGATTAGTGACATCAGAAAACATCACATGCCGAACAGTGTCCTAAGTACATTACAGACATCCAGCTCTGTATCTGGTTTCTGCACATCATCCATTTGGAGAACTTTGATAAGCACTGCATGGGACCTGCTTAAAAAGGGAGAGAACTTTTCTCTAAGGGCCTAAATTATTCTAAACATTCCTACAAGGGAGAAGGTCTGAACCTCTAAACAGTGCTTTGCAATTTCCATGCCTTTACTTTATAATCCTGAAAAAATTAATGCCAGATTATTTCCAGTTGATTTTCCCTCCAGTCCTATCAAAGCACTATAAAAAGCAGCATCGTTAAGCTCCCAGCTTGATAAAAAGAAGCAGCATTTAATACTGGTCAGATCCTCATGGCCCTCTCTCTGTCCCCTGCCAGGGACTTTATGCTGTTGTAATTAGAGTGTTATTACGTTCCTTCATGCTGGCCAGGAAATAGCTGATTCTGGCTGAGCACTTGGGACTGGAGAGATGCTCTATCTCAGCCAGCGCTATCAGCACCATGTCAGGTCTAACGTACTGCTGCCATTCAAAAGTCTCTGGGAGATTACAACAACAACAACATATGACGCCTGTAAGATTGACAACACAGTCATTAATAAGTGTATTAACACAGTGATAATAAAGTTTGATCATTATCACTATCAAAATGTCAGGAGGGTTTTTAATTTATTAAAATGTTGTTTACCTGCTACATACAGTACTGCCGTCAATGGAACACAGGCCTAATGATTAACAAGAGAGTATGCACCTCAATGCAAAGTCCAACCGAGAAAAGACAAATACTTGTATGAGCAGGTGGGCTCAGTGCCCACTCAAGACCTCTGTCTGAGTCTTTGATAAAAGTCTGACACATCAAGATTGATGTAATAAAGATCATTTCTATGGAAATATATTTCTGGACGTTGTGTAGATGACAAATACTTTTTATCAGAACATATGATATCAACTGTGGTCCCTTGCAGTTAGGACATAGAATAATGAACGGTGAGCTTTGTTTGAGCCAGACAGTCACAGTAGTAACACTGGGAGGAAGATCTAGTTCCTGTTTTTGTCCAGGTCATCCCGGCCTGCAGTCCTTATGCTCTGCTGAAGACTGACACACTGAGCGCTGCTGGGTAGAGTTACAGTACAGCCATCAGCGGTGTCCCATTCTTTCACAGGGACAAGAAAAGTCCCACATCCACCAGACCAGAGGATGGCTTGTCTGTGTGTAAGGAAAATGGCCACAGTGTTCAAAGGTTCAAATAAGACTGGCAAAACACTGCAAAAAGGAAGTGCATTTGATTGCCATTTTAACATAATTCCTGAATGTTTGTTTAAGGAGGTCATCAAGGCTTTAACGTTTTGGGGGTGAAACTTTTCTGATTAATTCACATGACTGAAAATCTAGTGTTTATCACTAGTTACCAGAGGAAGACAGAAATTCCACTTCTATCTGTAGGAGAAACTCTCAGGCCTTCTGACACTAATGGCTGGGCCTAAGAAGTGGTCCTTCTACTTTGAACAATTAGTCTGGTGGGAAATGTGAACAGAAATGCCAGAGCATGTGAAACTGCACTTTTGTGAAGTGTGGTGAAGCACAGAGGTGTGTGAGTTTACTGTTTTCCCTCATTGACTCGGGCCTGTTTGGATTAGCAGAGCAAACTGCTGCTGAAGCCCAGAGAGAGAGAGAGAGAGAGAGCTCCAGAGGCCTGGCTGTCACAAACACAAATATAAGGGGTTGAGCAGGAAATACCCAAGAATTTCAACCAAGAAGGCAGAAGAGATGAACAGACATATGGATGGGGATTTTCCCTACTCTGACCTTTACTCAAATAGACCCTTGTATGCTAACTAATGCTTACAGAAAATTAAGTAATCTTCATCCTTTAAAATGTGTGAATATATCATCTAGAACATTAGAACAAGTCTTCACACATTATGAAATGCTAACAATTCACACATCACAAATTGAAAGAAGGCAGAAAATACCTGATATATGGAACTTTGCACGCCAACAGAAACATGCATCCACTTAGCAGATTTATTCCAAGCCATGAGTATTTAACGATCAAATCTCTCTAACAGCACCCTACAGAAACTCTACTTATGGGAGTCTGGCTGATGATTACAACATTCATCAACCAATAACTAACCAACCAAATAACTAAGCCCTCAGTTGACAGATTTGTTTTCAACACGTGGGAAACCCTGCTGTAACCTTGGGTTTGGTTTGCTTTACTTAGTCAGCCCTATATTAAGCCCATCCACCTCCCCTTGCTGGCGAAGCTTCGTTAGCTCTCCAAAATGTCAACATCAGGCGGCCCGAGTGTAATCACCCTGGCAGTGGATGTTACGTGGCCCTGTCATACTCATATCAGCAATCAAGCCCAATCATAACTGAGAGCATGTCAAGCAAACATGAGATCACAGCGCCTCACAACTGCATTGCTCCATTCAGTGGCGGATAAAGGCTTCCAACTTTATAAAATAAAAGTCAAGAAAACACAGTAGTCATAAGCACTACCTTATTATTACCATACATGTAAGAGGCCCTTGGAGAGAATGTGTGGACTAGTGTAAACATGCATGTTTGAGGTTTTACGTTTGAGGTTTAACTAGCTCAGGAAAGCAGGAAAACATTTTAAATCACAGGGTTTGCTTACAATTGCCTGCAGATAAAGTGGACATTTACTTTATGATCACACTAAACATCCTATTTTTTCTACAAAAAAAAAACAAACATATTTTTGATGTGTTTGAAACTGAAGACGTTTTTTTTCTTCAAATCTCTCTCACCAACCTTCTGCCAACACGTAGCTAGAGGCTAGTAAAGCCAAAGGGATGCACAACATTTTCCACACCATTATTTAGACATGTAGAACTGTACAGTAGTTAACCCTGAGGCAGTGAAACCAACATGCACAAAGGCCAATGTCAGCAGTAGTAGGCAGACCAACAGAGCCATCATGTCAACACAGCTTAATATACAGTATAAGCATCAAAGCCAGAGCCCCACTGACAGCTCCAACATCCTTTCAGGGCCTCATTCTGCCACTTACATGTGTTCATGTGCTAGTTGACAAGATGACACATTGGAGGGGTCTAGCTGCCTGCAGGCCTTTTGTTCATACAGCCTTCCATTTCAGCTGGGCGCTTGAGAGGTAGCCATCTAAACAGAAGTGGACTCGACTCGTGTCTGTGGCACTGGGCACCTGCGTGAGAAAGGTGATCTGTTGCATAATAGACAAGGTTTCATTGTAACAGTGTTGGCAGGGGGCCTAACACATAGCATTGACAGATGACGAGTTTGTGTGTGCTGTGCTTCTGCCTTGGAACCGTGTTGGAACCACCAAGAAATCTACAGCAGCTCATTCAAAATGGCTGGTAGACCAGACTCCTACAGTATTTGCAGTACATGACTCCTGATGCACAGGACAGAGTAAGGTTACATGGTGTCAACATCTTAACCCACAAGCCAGCTCAACCAGAACAAACCCAGTTCAAATGACAGGATAACGTTATAGTCACACTATGCAAAGTGTGTCTCATAACCAATGGGCAACACGTGCTCAGACCACTGGACTGACAGATGAAATCAGCACATCCAATGTGGGGCCATTGTTGGAGTGAGATACTTCGCTTTCAAACTCATACCGTTGGTGCATGCATGCATAGTACTGTATAGGTAAGGAATCAAACAAACTTCAACAGTCTATCATTGCATCGGTATGGAGGGTATTCTATGGAAGACAAGTATGAAGTCATATCAGTAGCTGTAGTGGGGTTAGGACAGGACAGATGACCCGGACCCGGTTGACTTTCTGCCAGCTTACCGGGCCGATCATCGCTCCGCTCACCTGGCAGCTGTAACGCGAGGGAGTGCAGGTTGCAGGAGCAGAGAAATGTCATCCACGAGCAGGTGCACTCCAATATGTCACAAACATCAGACAAAAGGCCAGGAAGAAACTCAACTCTGGAAATTCCAGCCAATAAGGACTGTCCACAACATGACCTTCCCTCTCTTGGCTCAGTTGGCTCATCAAATCCATCATACTTTGTTTGTTCAAAAAAAAAAATTATTCCAATCCTTTTACCAGGTTCTGTAGGCCTATTTCTTACAACATGGTAGTGTCTGTCATCATCCTGTAACACTAAGCACATATTTCACCTGAGTTACCTTTTACAACAGTGGGCTAAATCAGGGTCACATACTGTTTCTCAAAATTGAATACATAAGTATTTACCTCACACACGGTTATGGGCTTAAAAAAAAGAAGACACCTTTACCATGTCAAATATAGAGTTGAAATATATTCAATTTTGAGTTTGCATCCCAATATTATACTTTATATACAGTACCAGTCAAAAGTTTGGACATACCTACTAATTTAAGTGTTTTTCTTTATTTCTACATTGTAGAATAATAGTGAAGACATCAAAACTATGAAACAACACATATGGAATCATGTAATAAACCAAAAGAGTGTTAAACAAATCAAAATATATTTTATATTTGAGATTCTTCAAAGTAGCCACCCTTTGCCTTGATGACAGCTTTGCACACTCTTGGCATTCTCTCAACCAGCTTCATGAGGAATGCTTTTCCAACAGTCTTGAAGGAGTTCCCACATATGCTGAGCACTTGTTGGCTGCTTTTCCTTCACTCTGAGGTCCAACTCATCCCAAACCATCTCAATTGGGTTGAGGTCGGGTGATTGTGGAGGCCAGGTCATCTGATGCAGCACTCCATCACTCTCCTTCTTGGTCAAATAGCCCTTACACAGCCTGGAGGTGTGTTGGGTCATTGTCCTGTTGAAAAACAAATGATAGTCCTACTAAGCACAAACCAGATGGGATGGCGTATCGCTGCAGAATGCTGTGGTAGCCATGCTGGTTAAGTGTGCCTTGAATTCTAAATAAATCACTGACAGTGTCAATAGCAAAGCACCCCCACACCATCACACCTCCTCCTCCATGCTTCACGGTGGGAACCACACATGCAGAGATCATCCGTTCACCTACTCTGCGTCCTACAAAGACACGGCGGTTGGAACCAAAAACCTCAAATTTTGACTCATCAGACCAAAGGACAGATTTCCACATGTTTAATGTCCATTGCTCGTGTTTCTTAGCCCAAGCAAGTCTCTTTTTCTTATTGGTGTCCTTTAGTAGTGGTTTCTTTGTAGCAATTCGACCATGAAGGCCTGATTCACGCAGTCTCCTCTGAACAGTTGATGTTGAGATGTGTCTGTTACTTGAACTCTGTGAAGCATTTATTTGGGCTGCAATTTCTGAGGCTGGTAACTTGAATGAACTTATCCTCTGCAGCAGAGGGTCTTCCTTTCCTGTAGCGGTCCTCATGAGAGCCAGTTTCGTCCTAGCTCTTGATGTTTTCTGCGACTGCACTTAATGAAACTTTCAAAGTTCTTGAAATGTTCCGGATTGACTGACCTTCATGTCTTAAAGTAATCATGGAGTGTCGTTTCTCTTTGCTTATTTGAGTTGTTCTTGCCATTATATGGACTTGGTCTTTTACCAAATAGGGCTAGCCCCCCCCATTAAGAAGGAAAGAACACCTGTTCATTTAAATGCATTCCAGGTGACTACCTCATGAAGCTGGTTGAGAGAATGCCAAGAGTGTGCAAAGCTGTCATCAAGGCAAAGTTTGGCTACTTTGAAGAATCTCAAATATAAAATATATTTTGATTTGTTTAACACTTTTTTGGTTACTACATGATTCCATATGTGTTATTTCATAGTTTTGATGTCTTCACTATTATTCTACAATGTAGGAAATAGTAAAAATAAAGAAAAACCCTGGAATGAGTAGGTGTGTCCAAACTTTTGACTGGTACTGTACATCACAGAAGACTGAAATATAACAAAACCGTTTGACATAGAAACACCGGATTTTCGGCTGGTTTTTATTCCACCCATGAGGCCACTAGGTCATTTGACTTCAGGAAAGGGCTACGTCTGTTAACAGAATGTAGTTACAGTGTTGTGCCATCCTTTAATATCTGTAGAAGAACCATCTAGTGAGATAGAGACTCTATATCCTTGACATAGATAAATGGGCCAAGACAAACACAGAACTAAGTGCAGTGTTTTCAAATCCAAATGTTTTAACAGCTCATCGCTCAGGCAGAACCCCCATCTGAGCTGGGAGTGAAGCACTAGTTGTTTTAGGGATCATATTCCTAGAGAACACAGGGATACCTGATTAGCTCAGGAACTCCAACTGTAACTGGAAAACAACCAACCTGCATGAAAAAACGTCAAACTATGTCCCACAGTATTTTTTCCCTCCTGCAATCACTCACCACTCAATACTTCCCTGCTCTGCTGAAGGCTTTAGCTTGATTTGCCTTGACTGGTGATGGTCATATAACTCTGTCAGATTAAAACAATGTTCACTTCAACCTCTCTTTTTCGCTTCCGGCTAACTCTGGGCTGCCTGTTTACCATGGAACTTTAAATATTTTGTCAAGCAGGGAGAGAGTAAATGTCCTGGCCTGGTAGAGGTCACTCACCTTTGTCTGATGAACTCTCATCACAGTTAGGGGGAAAGCACACAGGTTGAAGAATGTCACTGGTGGACCCCAGGATCAATAACTTAGGGTTAGGGTTAGGGTTGTTATTAAAAAGATTAGACATTTCAGCATAGGACTCAGGTTTACTTGTAACTAAAGCATGGATGTCCAACGATTTCCATACAGAACATATCCAAGCAATTCATAGCAGTCCAAATGCCATGAAACATAAAATCCTACAGAAATAAAACAGCATTTACAGTCATCCTGAGGGGGAAGTTGCTAAACAATTGCAATATCTGTTTATGCATTTGGCCTGGGTCCTGGGAGGGTATGTCATCTCAAAGACATACAATCGCATACTGTTTCACATGGAGCTGGGGAGCGGCACAAAGCAGAGCTGAGGACAAATAATGGGCTTTATCCATCTGAGCACATGATCCTCAGAGCACAGCCCCGCTGACTGCTGCCCAACACACTCATTACCAAGGGAAATTTACACTCAGGAGCTGTGGGACTATCAATGTGTTGTCTTGACTTTCTACACATATATTAAATGGCCAATCTGCAGTTGCTACCTCCATTTTTGGACTTATAAATTAATGATGTGTACCCAATGATTCTTGAAGAATAACTGCCTCATGAGCTTAGTTCAACAGTCGTACCCCATCAGAACCCACAATATAAACTTGTTTTACTTTAATGTAAACAAAGTAAATGTAAACAAACACTATATAGCCTCAAAACATGGTTAAAACTATAATTGTGATGTCATGGATGACCAGTCCTTGCATCCATAGCTCTGTCTATGAATTTGAGAGTGGCTCCATTTCTCTAGCCCCATCCCTCAGCTTTGTAGCGAAACAGTGCTTTGTTATTGTTTCAACTGTTGATTGCCGCTTTAAGTGTGTTTTTTTATATGTAATAACACAGCAGATCCCTATCACTAGCTTTTGTTTCTTTATCTCCACCACCTCAAAACAGAAGTGTCCAGCACCATACATAGGCTACCAGAGGTCTGTCCAAGAGTATCAGTCATTGACTGAACTCTGGTAGAACATTCCTTAAAGGAGATCTAAGCAGAGCAGCAACAGCTGCTTTTCTTTGCTAGAAGTAGGAAAATTATATATAATAAATTGATTATGTGGTGCTAAATCAACTAGAGCCCGACTGATGTATCGGTTCACCGATATTGGCCTTTTAACTCCATATCGGTCGATAACCGATATTCAATAAATAGGATGAAAAAAGGGAATCTCATGCTTATCTGAACACTTGTGGCCATTCTCATGGTGTGTCATTATTGTCACCATGTATGAAATCAACATCTGAAGCATAGTTATTGGACAATTGCTCTTTTGGATGGCAATTTATGAGAACTCAGTGTGGAAAAATGACACTTTTTAATTTCCCTGCGTTACAACAGTATATCGGCAGATACATCGGTATTGGTACGTTTTGCCCTCCCAAAAAAATCGGAATCCGTATCGGTTGGCCTCTAAAATCAACACCAGAAATCCTCTTCCCTGTGATTTTTCAAGCCCTCCTGGGAGTAGTAAGCTTTCTCCTCTCTCTGACATCCAGTATCTGACTGAGGATTACCTCCTGTAGACGACTCACAGAGCCATAGCCGTGTGAGTTGACAGAATAATAATCCAAACCTAGGACTGGAAGGAGGACTAGTCCTGTTGGTATTAAACACACTGTTTGATCCTCAGAGTATAGTGCCCTGATCTGCTACTATGGTTATGTATTTTCTTCCTCATTCTGTGACTTAGTGCAGGACATAAGCTTATACTGTAAATGCAAACTCCTCTTTGAACATTGCTCGTATGTTGGAAAGAATTTGTACTTCCTCACATTCATTTTAACTCCAAATAGAAAAAAATAATTATTCACTGTACAATTGTAAGGCAACCAGCTGCAACAGGCTGGTGAGTTTGCTCAACATTTGGTCATATACTGTAGCTGAATCAACATATATTCTCAAGTTGAATTGTATGGTCTCTCAACTTTGAATTTAAGGTTAAGTGAACATACAATTCAACTTGAGAATTTATTCTACCTTATTTGCATATTTCTTAGTGTAACATTAATCTCTTTATGACAATACATTACATAAATCAAAAGGCCTTTCTTTGAGGGCCTAGTTACACCCTAACGCAGTGGTCTGAAACTCTTGGTTTACAGGCCACATCAAGCCTGCAAGTCACATTATGCTGGCTTGCAAAGTGATGTGTAATTCCTATTGGAATCCAGCCAGAGTGACGATATCCAACAATTGAAACTTTTAATCACCCACAACCTACATTGAGAATGACTGCCAGGGTAGGGAATATTGATTATTGAGACTACCTAAATCATATCAACTGGAACAGCTATCTCAGTAACAGGTGCAAAAAGTCCAACTACAAACAAATTGGATTAGTTTAGAAAAATGTATGTTATTTATGTTTGTGTAGCATAAGATTAATAAACCAATCAATGTACAAGCAAAAACACAGGTATTTAAGCAAACAATTCTGAAAACCATCCTGCAATAGAGCACCCTGGGAAATATGATAATGATGGGGGTGGTTTTTAGTGGTTTTGAGCAAACATTAATTTGTAATTTTACTTAACAAGCTTTTTCAAATTCAGCTCACATTAGCGAAAATTCTTGTCCTTTTGAAGTCCATTCAACTCACAGAATAACACTGATTAAACAATTGGTTAAGTAGCTTCTTTTTTTTTTCTTTCTTTTTTTACAGTGCAGGGTTTCACAATCAAATAAGTTATTGATGAATCAAGGTATCTTCAAATCAAATCAAATGTTATTTGTCACATGCGCCGAATACAACAGGTGTAGACCTTACCATGAAAAGCTTACTTACAAGTCCTTAACCAACAATGTAGTTTAAAAAAATAGAGTTAAGAAAATAGATTAAGAATGTAACAGGCACCCTCTCTCTGAGATATCAACAGCACTGTGAATGATACTGAACAAAAATATAAACGCAACATGTAAAGTGCTGGTCCCATGAGCTGAAATAAAAGACATTTTCCATATGCACAAAAAGCTTATTTATCTTCAGTTTTGTGCACAAATTTGTTTACATCCCTGTTAGTGAGCATTTCTCCTTTGCCAAGATAATCCATCCACCTGACAGATGTGGCATATCAAGAAGCTGATTAAACAACATGATCATTACACAGGCGCACCTTGTGCTGGGGACAATAAAAGGCCACTCTAAAATGTGCAGTTTTGTCACACAACACAATGCCACAGATGTCTCAAGTTTTGAGGGAGGGTGCAATTGGCGTGCTGACTGCAGGAATGTCCACCAGAGCTGTTGCCAGAGAATTGAATGTTAATTTCTCTACCATAAGCCGCCTTCAACGTTGTTTTAGAGAATTTGGCAGTATGTCCAACCGGCCTCACAACCGCAGACTACGTGTATGTCGTCGTGTGGACGAGCGGTTTACTGATGTCAACGTTGTGAACAGAGTGCCCCATGGTGGCGGTGGGGTTATGGTTTGGGCAGGCATAAGCTATGGACAACGAACACAATTGCATTTTATCAATGGCAATTTGCATGCACAGAGATACTGTGAAGAGATCCTGAAGGCCATTGTCGTGCCATTCATCTGCCGCCATCGCCTCATTTTTCAGCATGATAATGCACTGCTACATGTCGCAAGGATCTGTACACAATTCCTGGAAGCTGAAAATGTCCCAGTTCTTCCATGGCCTGTATACTCACCAGACATGTCACCTTTTGAGCATGTTTGGTATGCTCTGGATTGACGTGTACGACAGCGTGTTCCAGTTCCCGCCAATATCCAGCAACTTCGCACAGCCATTGAAGAGGAGTGGGACAACATTCCACAGGCCACAATCAACAGCCTGATCAACTCTATGTGAAGGAGATGTGTCGTGCTGCATGAGGCAAATACTGACTGGTTTTCTGATCCACGCCCCTACTTTTTTTTTAAGGTATCTGTGACCAACAGATGCATATCTGTATTCCAAGTCATGTGAAATCCATAAATTAGGGCCTAATGAATTTATTTAAATTGACTGATTTCCTTATATGAACTGTAACACAGTAAAATCTTTGAAATTGTTGCATGTTGAGTTCATATTTTTGTTCAGTATAGTTTGGAGACCAATGAACCACTGTTGTTTAGGAGCAATTCTAGTCAGATTAATGCGACCTGGGCCACTTCGGATGAGCATGGCAACAGAATACATTGTATCCTGGGTGCATGTCCCCTCCAACTCTTCGTCCATATTCAAGACACTCAAGCATTTCTGGTCTGTGAATCATCTTCGCTGTTTGATGGCAAGCACACACAGCTGGGTGTGCTACACCCTTGATACTCACGAATTACCATATCATTCACAGCAAGTAATATTTAGCTGCTTGTCATGCAGTCCATAATTGATAGTCTGCAATTAAACTCTGGTGAGTAGGCTGCAACATCATTTAACACAACATAGGCTACTATAGCGTACTCTGAAAACAACAAAACTGCATTTCATCAACAGAGGCCACACATTACAAACCAATACAAACCAGGGAATTGCTTTGTGTGCATTAAATGTAGCCTAGCCTTCTCCTCAATTCTTCCATATATTGTGTACATACATAAAAAACAGAAAACCATATCATTTTACTACTGCAACTAAAACAAATTGAGAAAAACAACCACTTTATTTAAATAAAGCTACATGCCAAGTGCTTAGATACTTAAGTAGCCTATGTGGAATGCTGAGTACACAACTGCATTGTCATGTTCAGACAAGTTTTATTCTATCACTTTCCCAACGCTCATCCACCTGTTCCGTAAGCAAATCAGTATATTGAACATACTGGAAGAAAAACTAGTATAGTTAAAATAGTGTTTATTCACAAAGTCGTCGTACATTCGGCTATAGATAGGCTTTAAATCTTATCTACTTCTATTATGAATACATGCGAGTAGAATACAAACTTTACTAAGTAAGTAATAAGAAGAAAACAAGTGTCTCTGGCATTACCTACAATATCCTCGACTTCGGAGACTTGCTCTCCAGCGCGTATTCCTCCCCTGCAACTTGCAGAATACACTATTGACCACTTTGGATTTAAAACGTCCTTGGCACTGAAAGTGGTGTTTTCAACGATGGGATGCTCCGCGCCCTGGCCGACTGTGCCTTCGCGCTGCCAATGCCATAAGTGTGTTCATCATAAAGCCTCTCCACCAATCACCTGTCATGTGATTCTAGGGGCGTGCCATTCCATCAAACTACACAGTCCACGTGCTCTAGCTACTTTTACTTTTCAATACACTAACAAGACTGCCTCACATGTACATTCTTCTTCTTCTTCTTCTTCAGTGGGGTTTATCGGCGGTTGGCATCCAACGTTATGGTGCATTACATGTAAACTCAAATCTGAAACAAGTTATTGTAATCATGTGTAATAAATATAATATTGTGCACAACGCATCACATATTGTGTATGCTATTTGTATACACACAAATATACGTATTTTTTTTGCCCACTTACCTGTGCGAACATGTTTTTTTATTATCTCACCTGGTTGAGTCTGCCATGGCCCAGCACGTGCAAAGTATTAAATACCCTACGACTGTAGGACTAAAACATATAGGCTATAATTTGGACGCTTGGCTCACTGGTGTTCGTGCTGAAGTTCTTGACAACAGTGCCATCTGCTGATTATAAGTGAGACAACCATAGTTACATAAAAAAAATAAAAATATCTCAGGTTAGACAGACTACCACAGTATGAGTCATAATACCCATAAAACCTAGCGGTCAAACAAGGAAATGGTTCCATTTGTTTTTCCACCATACATTTTTTTCCCATAGGGGATTTTAGAAACACTTAAAATAAGGGCTGTATTTTAAGTAGGCTTACCCTGGCGTGACGTTCTGATAACCGTGTAAATCTCTCTAGGACAAGGTGACTTATCAATATAGTCACCTGCATCTACCCCCCAAAAATGAAATGCTAATTAGCTGCTAATGTGGCTATCATAAAGAACTACAAATGCCATGATGATTTGGACGAGACTGCCGAATTGAGGCAAAGGTAAATATCTCTGGATTAACTATCCAATGTTAGCTACATTTAGTAATGAATAAATTGGCTACATTTCTTTAAACTTACATTTCTTTGAACCTTCTTGTATAAGATTTAAATTGACACAATACCTGTTTTGCAAAGGTGTCAACTAGAGATGACGTGCAGGAGCTTGCAGGGATTTGTAGTCTTGCATGATGTCTACTTTGATGCTAGTTAGCATTTTTGAATCTGATAGTAAATAGAGCCGAATATATTGATAAAAGTCACCTTGTCTGAGAGAGATTTACATGGTTATCAAAACATCACGCCAGGGTAAGCCTACACAAAACACAGCCCTTATTTTAAGTGTTTCTAAAATTCCCTATAGGAAAAATGAATGGTAGAAAAACTATTGGAACCATTTCCCTGTTTGACCGCTAGGTTTTATGGGTATTATGATACCTCCACTGTGGGGCTCTATTACTAGCTACCTAATCTCATTTGCCTACACTTCTGCCCATGCTCAATTAGCCTGGTGACGTGGTTACTATGCCATATACATACACCATAATAACATGTCATGTGCTGCCTTTCAAAGTTACCACAAAGAACAACAGAAGCTCATATCAAAATTATTATAGGAACAGGAATAGGAAAATGTGGTTTGTCTGTTAATAGAATAAACTAAAGTGCCATCCGTTTGTGGAAATGTCAGATTTTGTTGTTTTCCATCAGTTTACAGGCACATCCAATCTTTACAGAGCTCTAATGTGTTCATCATGACTATGCAAAAAGCTACTGTTTTGGAAGAGAGTGTGTGTAGCTCTCTCACCTCATTCCGTTCAACAGTGCCATATTGGCAAAAACCTATTTTCAGTCACTGTACCTCCAAGAAGCATCTGACTACATTGTACCAAGAAGCATCTGACCACTACATTGCTCTCAGAAAAACAACTTTTTAAATGCAGTTTATTATAATCTTGCAGAAAGTCACATGCAAATATGGGCCTCGAGCAAACTGTGTATTGTGTTACCTCAACTTAAATTGATATATTGTTGGCTATACTTTTTATTATGATAACAGATTATGGACATTGTTCATTAGTTATGTTTTGAATTGAATACACCTGTGGTTCTATGACTGATAATGAGGGGTTATAGATTTTAAAAAATCAGGACTGCATTGATTTGACTATCTGCCAAGAACATCCTATGCAACCATCAGGACAAAGAGGACGTGTCCTTGCTTAACTTTTGCACACACACTGCTTTTAATGTAGATTTGTGTCAGACTTCAGCCTTGCTCTTGAGGTCCACTTTGTAGATGGTCTGGTAGCCGTCGTCCCAGGCATAGAGCTGCTTGTCCTTGGGGTGGTAATGCATACTGTAGTGGTTGGTGTAGCGCTTAGGAAAGAACAGCACAGGGCTCTGCTCACTGTGGATGGTGTCGTGGATATCGTACAGGCACTGGATGCTGGAGCGCCCTCCGTAGCGGGAGTTGTACACCACATACAGCGTTCCACAGATCATGAACGCTGACTCTGCGTTGTGGCTCTTACAGGTGGTGTCCCAGATGTGCTCCACAGCCAGGCTGCTCTTGTCCAGCTTGGTGATCACCAGGTTGCCCCCAAACTCTGGGTCAGAGTAGATGACCCACAGGCCCAGCTCGTCCACAGCCAGGTCCAGGAAGGTGTGTGTGGTGAGGGCGTAGGTCGGCAGGCGGCCAGCTCCGGGCAGCAGCATACTGTCGGCCACAGTGCGGTTGAGGAGATGCACCTTTAAGATCTGGTTGGGTGTGTCTGCCCTGTGATAGTACAGAAAGCCATTGTAGACCACATGGCCAGTTCCCTGCCAGGGAAAGGGGAGCTGAATTGGATGAGCCTGGGCGAGCCTTCCCTCAGTGAAGGTCTTCAGGGATTTAAACTCTAGTAGGGTGTTGTTCTTATTCCCACTGAAGAAATAGATTTTGGCAGAGCCCTTAGTAGGGTCTTTCAGCCAGGATCCATAGACGTCCCCTGCTTTCTTCACTATCTTCAGAGACTTCACACCAGTGAGAGCTATGTCGCAGTCTATACATGAAAGGACAAGAGTAAGATTGAATGTATCCTAATTGATTTCTCAATATATGTAATGTACAACACACACACATATATTACATTGTTTTCCAGTTAACATCAGTTTCCTATGTACCTGTCCCCAGTGTGATCTTTACTTTTTTCTTCTGGGCGTCTTTCATCTGCTGTTCCATCAGGACCTCCTCCACCTCAATGTGGGGCTGGTTAGGGGTCTTATTCTCCAGGTACTCCACGTCCCTCTCCACCCGCTCCACCCGCATGGCCACACTATCCACCTGGGTCTTTACCTCCGTCCGGTGCACCTCCATGTTAGCCAGCTGGCCACGCACCTCTGTAGACAGGTCATAGATCTTCTGGTCCACCCGCTGGGTGTTCTGCTCACATTTGATTAGACGCTCCTGGGCAAGAGAGGTGAGCAAGCAGATGCTGTCTAAGAAGTGGCACAATGTGATTGTAAGATAGTGGACCCTAGGCGGTCTTGTCAGGGGGGGTGAAGCATAAGGATTCAGACAAAATCAGGTGCAAAATTGAGGTATTTATTTACAGGTGCAGAAGGTGAAATGGAACCATGGATGTTTACAAGACATTGAGGAACTCTGACATATAAACGTAAACTTTCAAAATGACAAACAATCATCTAAATAGCCAATAACTGAAGCAACAACTGGCTTCTAAGGCAGAGTGCCTATAACATCAATAATTACTCATACTGCTGAATAAATAAAAAACTGGGACAAAATGTCACACCAGCTCAAGCTCTCCTGAAATTATCCAGAATAGTTCCAACCTGAGATCCCTACAGATCGTAAACGCTTGGCTGCCCTAATCTGGGCAAGAGTGGAGCAGGCGCGGGATATGGCTCGAAAACGTACCTCAATCCAGTTATAGAAGATGTCGCTGTACTCCTAATTATCCCATTATCCCAACTGACAAATAGAGAAAATTGAAATACTGCTAGTTTTGAATGAAACTGCCTTTTTCGTACTGGGCGTCACCGGCTCGCCCCTCCAAATCAGTCCAATATTTTTTGGTGCGATGGTGAGTACAGGTCGATAAATCGAAACAATGTAACTTAAATTCTTCATAAACATTGTTAACAAATTCTACTTGCGTGTGATCATTTGTATAAGAACTTTGGGACATGTTCAGCGGTACACGCTAGCCACATGAACAAACCAAAACATTAGCAAACTGTGTTTGGTGGCAAATGAGAGTAGGGTGTATATGCATTGGAGTCCATAGTTCGCATAATCACAGTGATTGAACAGGAGTTTTTGATATTTGCTGTTAACTTTGGTTTTAGTTTAGTGTTACTGTAATGTTATCAATACAGACTAAACAACGAGGTAGAGTAATCTGAAAATATAAGATATTCGTTTTTTTATTTGACCATAAGACAATGCATTCATATTGTGTGCGTAATGAAGGAAACATGTAGTTTATGTCTCTTACCTCAAGTTGGGCAATCCTCCTCTCAAAATACTGCATCATGAAGGCTTCCTGGGTGGACCTCTGAGCATGCCCCAACCCCAGGCTCAGGACGAGCAGTGTCAACACACAGGTATACATCAAACACACTTTTCTGACTTATTTCAACTACTCTCAAACACAACCAGAAAAGTATATTCAAAAAAAAAAAAAAAAAAAAAGAGCATTTAGTTCTGAACTAACCTAAAAATAAGTCTCCCTGGTGAGTTGTGTGTTTGAATTCCAGAGTCATCTGGCTGTATGTCTGTTTTTCGTTGATGTGAGAGACAGTTCCGGGAGGTTCTGAATCCTTCTTCTGAGAGACAGTTCCAGGAGTTTCTGGATCCTTCTTCTGAGAGAGAGTTTTGCTCAGGCTGCTGCGTCTTTAGAACTTCTAATATTATCCAGATGGGCCCTTGGCACATCCCCAGTCCTGAAAAAATACGAAACTATGCAGGATCAAAGTCTAATGAGTTTTTATAGTGAACTCATGCAGGCATTGATCTATTATTTTCTGGATTATAGTTTTTCTCCCATTGTATAAAGATTTCCCCAAAATGTTGAGGCATGTTGTCTATTTTGGATATTGTAATCATATAATGTATTTATGAAAAAATGTAGGTTTTGGTTTTTATTTCATTATTTTAGAAGTTGGAGCATTGGTCAGTCAGCTGTTGAACAGGAACAGGCTCTGAATAGATTTCTTCATCTTTGTTTATAGTTTTAGAAGATGCCTTTTGGCCCCATAAAGCTAGCCCTCTGCAGGTTGATTTCAGTGATTCCAACAAGCGGTGACCTTGTTCCTACCAGCAGGTGGTGCCACATTATCTGGAGAAGACTAGTTTTCATTTCCTCCTGAGGACATGCATGACAGCTGTATCCAGTCCAGTACTTCCATGGGTTTTTGGTACATTGATTGTTTGTGTACTTTCAGCAATCAACACTTCCTGTAACCTTTCATTGCCAGTTTGTTTTGCTACTTCAATACAGTTTTGTTATTGAGAATTTGATATAGGCTACAATCATTTGTGAAATCCTCATCCAGATAGTTTTTGAATGTCACTCCTGATCAGTTCCTCTTAACAGTTAATGTAGTGGGACAGTATGCATTATGAATGCAAAAGGCACAATTTATTTTCAAATCCGAATGATGAATTATGTATGCTGTTGTATAATGCAATTGGTGGGATGTGTTTTTAACTTGAACAGTGATAACTAGACATGGTCTCTACATGAACCTGGATGTAAGGCATAAGCACTTTATGTCTGGGGTGGAGATCAGAGGGGTATACTACAAAGTATAATTCATTAGTACCCAGAAATAACTATTGATTTTATGGTTCACAAAAAAGTGAAACATAGATATTAAATCAAGCATATCTTTCTACAAAATTAGTTAGCTGGCTAACTCCTTGATCCTGCTTTGTAGTATACCCCTCATGTTTCATTTGTTTGAATGTGTTTGTCCTTTCTGTCTGTTCTGAATGAGATATTGTACCATCTGTCTGTGTGTGATATGGCAAACAACCCTCAAAAGCTGAATTGCATAGAACTGGTCTCATCAGGTAATATTCTCCATGCCATCTTTCCACTCATCTGACTATCCTTTCAGTGTCAGGAAGTTGCCTCTATTTGAAATGTCAAAGCATACTTCCACTAGACAGCAGACACTCTTATCCAGAGCGACTTACAGGAGCAATTAGGGCACATCAAAATATTTTTGAAGTAGTCTGCTCGGGGATTCAAACCAGTGATCTTTCAGTTACTGGACCAACGCTCTTAACCGCTAGGCTACCTGTCACCCCTAGGTGACAGCAGAGGTTTTCTTTCAGCCGACTTCAGCATCGTAGCCTTGAAAACAACTCCTGTTGCTCTGTAACTAAAGATGGTTTAGTTACAGGGGTGTCAAACATACGGATCCGGCCCTCGAGGGGTCCAATCCGGCCCATGGGGGAGACGAACTCAATATACTTAAAAATTACTTAAACCAAATCAAAACTGTGTAGAAATGATAATGAACCTACATTCATACAGTTTCTTGACTGTGTCCAGTCAGGGATTATCGGAAATTCCCAAAACAATGGATAAAGGACTACATTTTGCTCATTTTGAAGGTTAAGAAATAACACATTGGCTCGAATCTAGGTTGTGCTTTTAGATTTCTAGAAACTTTTATTTTTTATTGACTTCTCAAACCACAAACCCAGATCTATAATAATAATAATAATATGCCATTTAGCAGACGCTTTTATCCAAAGCGACTTACAGTCATGTGTGCATAAATTTTTTTGTGTATGGGTGGTCCCGGGGATCGAACCCACTACCTTGGCGTTACAAGCGCCGTGCTCTACCAGCTGAGCTACCGAGTCTGCTTCGCACGCTTTCCCGGAAGTCTTGCGATGTTGGGCCTCTGGGTTTGAAAACTCTGTGCTGTAACTGTTCATTGCCAATTGAAGGAATGTGACCATTCATGGATTTCCAGTTGTTATACAGTGGCTTGCGAAAGTATTCACCCCCCCCTTGGCATTTTTCCTATTTTGTTGCCTTACAACCTGGAATTAAAATTGATTTTTGAGGGGTTTGTATCATTTGATTTACACCACCTGCCAACCTCTTTGAAGATGCAAAATAAAAAAATTTGAGAAACAAATAATACAAAAAAAACGGAAAACTTGAGCGTGCATAACTAATCACCCCCCCAAAGTCAATACTTTGTAGAGCTGCCTTTTGCAGCAATGACAGCTGCAAGTCTCTTGGGGTATGTCTCTACAAGCTTGGCACATCTAGCCACTGGGATTTTTGTCCATTCTTCAAGGCAAAACTGCTCCAGCTCCTTCAAGTTGGATGTGTTCCGCTGGTGTACAGCAATCTTTAAGTCATACCACAGATTCTCAATTGGATTGAGGTCTGGGCTTTGACTAGGCCATTCCAAGACATTTAAATGTTTCCCTTTAAACCACTCAAGTGTTGCTTTAGCAGTATGCTTAGGGTCATTGTCCTGCTGGAAGGTGCCATCCATCATTCCTTCAATTCTGACCAGTTTCCCAGTCCCTGCCGATGAAAAACATCTCCACAGCATGATGCTGCCACCACCATGCTTCACTGTGGGGATGGTGTTCTCAGGGTTATGAGAGGAGTTGGGTTTGCGTCAGACATAGCGTTTTCCTTGATGGCCAAAAAGCTCAATTTTAGTCTCATATGACCAGAGTGCCTTCTTCCATATGTTTGGGGAGTCACCCACATGCCTTTTGGCGAACACCAAACGTGTTTGCTTATTTTTTTCTTTAAGCAATGGCTTTTTTCTGGCCACTCTTCCGTAAAGCCCAGCTCTGTGGAGTGTACGGCTTAAAGTGGTCCTATGGACAGATACTCCAATCTCCGCTGTGGAGCTGTGGGGATGGTGTTCTCGGGGTGACGAGAGGTGTTGGGTTTGCGCCAGACATAGCGTTTTCCTTGATGGCCAAAAAGCTTTGGTCTATTTGTTGCCTCTCTGATTAATGCCCTCCTTGCCTGGTCCGTGAGTTTTGGTGGGCGGCCCTCTCTTGGCAGGTTTGTTGTGGTGCCATGTTCTTTCAATTTTTTTATAATGGATTTAATGGTGCTCCGTGGGATGTTCAAAGTTTCTGATATTTTTATACAACCCAACCCTGATCTGTACTTCTCCACAACTTTGACCCTGACCTGTTTGGAGAGCTCCTTGGTCTTCAAGGCGCAGCTTGCTTGCTTGGTGGTGCCCCTTGCTTAGTGGTGTTGCAGACTCTGGAGCTTTTCAGAACAGGTGTATATATACTGAGATCATGTGACAGATCATGTGACACATAGATTGCACACATGTGCACTTTATTTAACTAATTATGTGACTTCTGAAGGTAATTGGTTGCACCAGATCTTATTTAGGGGCTTCATAGCAAAGGGGGTGAATACATATGCACGCACCACTTTTCCGTTATTTATTTTTCATAATCTTTTGAAACAAGTTATTTTTTTTCATATCACTTCACCAATTTGGACTATTTTGTGTATGGCCATTACATGAAATCCAAATAAAAATCTATTTAAATTACAGGTTGTAATGCAACAAAATAGGAAAAACGCCAAGGGGGATGAATACTTTTGCAAGGCACTGTATTTAAGTGTCCACTTATGTTGAGATTTCAGCATGCAAAATAAAAATTACTAATGCCATGATCACAAATTGATATTCAATGTATCTGGTGTAAGGCTAGCCCACCCAACAACATACAGTGCCTTCAGAAAGTATTCACACCCCTTGACTTTTTCTAGATTTTGTTGTGTTACAGCCTGAATTTAAAATTGATAAAATTGCGATGTTTGGTCAATGGCGTGTGGAATTATATTTTTAGACATTTTTACAAATTAATAAAAATTAAAAGCTGAACTGTATTCAACCCCTTTGTTATGGAAAGCCTAAATAAGTTCAGGAGTAAAACATGTACTTAACAAGTCACATAATAAGTTGCATGGACTCACACTGTGTGCTGTTACAGGTTTTGGTTTTTCTATTTATGTTTTAGCACGTATAGCACGTTAGCATGTAGGGCGCACCGATTGGCGTCACCTCGTTAGTCAGTATGGGTTACACCTGTGCTGGCTTGTCAATCTCGTTAGTCGGAAGGTGTTTCGCCTGTGCTGGCCCAGGTGATATTTAAGAGTGGCTGGCCGAGTACTCCAGTTGTCTTAAGAGATGTGGAGGGTCAACACCTTTAGTTGGCACTCCCTATTAGATTTCTAGAAAAACATTCCTTTGTCTGATCTTCCCTGTTTTTGTTTAGCTGAACTTTTTGGTTTGCTTCCTATCTTTAAGTTTGCTGTGGGTTTTTCTTTTGTTTGCCTCTTAGTGGGCACATTTAGTGGGCGCTCATGGTGGGTGTATTTTAGGTTCAAGTTGTTGTTGCTATCAACTTTCAGTGGACCCCTCTTGAAACCCCACCTGTTTGGTTTTGGTTGTCAGTGACTCTTTGGTTGTTTGTTAGTTCCCCATTCTGTTTGAGCGACAACTTTTGGTTTGTTGCTGCTGAACGTAACAGTGCAATAATAGTGTTTAACATTATTTTTGAATGACTACCTCATCTCTGTACCCCACACATACAATGCTCTGTAAGGTCCCTCAGTCGAGCAGTGAATTTCAAACACAGATTCAACCACAAAGACCAGGGAGGTTTTCCAATGCCTCGAAAAGAAGGGCACCTATTGGTAGATGGGTAAAAAAAAAAAAAAAGCAGACATTGAATATCCCTTTGAGCATGGTGAAGTTATTAATTACACTTTGGATGGTGTATCAATACACCCATTCACTACAAAGATACAGGCGTCCTTCCTAACTCAGTTTCTGGAGAGGAAGGAAACCGCTCAGGGATTTCACCATGAGGCCAATGGTGACTTTAAAATAGTTACAAGCGTTAAATGGCTGTGATAGGAGAAAACTGAGGATGGATCAACATTGTAGTTACTCCACAATACTAACCTAACTGACAGAGTGAAAAGAAGGAAGCCTGTACAGAATACAAATATTCCAAAACATGTATCCTGTTTGCAGTAAGGCACTAAAGTAATACTGCAAAAAATGTGACAAAGCACTTAAACTTTTGTCCTGAATACAGAGTGTTATGTTTGGGGCAAATCCAATACAACAGATTACTGAGTACCAATGCCCATATTTTCAAGCATAGTGGTGGCTGCATCATGTTATGGGTATGCTTGTAATCGTTAAGGACTGGGGAGTTTTTTCAGGATAAAAAATAAACTGAAAGGAGCTAAGCACAGGCAAAATTGTAGAGGAAAACCTGGTTCAGTCTGCTTTCCACCAGACACTGGGAGATTAATTAACCTTTCAGCAGGACAATAACCTACAAAACAAGGCCAAATGTATAATGGAGTTGCTTACCAAGAAGACAGTGAGTGTTCCTGAGTGGCTGAGTTACAGTTTTGACTTAAATCTGCTTGAAAAATGGTTGTCTTTGACAGAGCTTAAACCATTTCTAAAAGAATAAAGCGCAAATATTGTACAATCCAGGTGTGGAAAGCTCCTAGAGACTTACCCAGAAAGACTCACTGCTGTAATAGCTGCCCAAGGTGATTGTAACATGTATTGACTCAGGAGTGTGAATACTTATGTAAATAAGATATTTTTGTATTTCATTTTCCATAAATAAATAAAAAATGTCTAAACATGTTTTCATTTTGTCATTATGGGGGCAGAGCCCCACCTGCCGGACAGCCCCACCTGTTTTGAGCCCCACCTGTTGCCTGTTTGCATGTTATTTTGGCATTAATACAGTGAGGGGAAAAAAGTATTTGATCCGCTGTTGATTTTGTTTGTTTGCCCACTGACAAAGAAATGATCAGTCTATAATTTTAATGGTAGGTTTATTTGAACAGTGAGAGACAGAATAACAACAAAAAAATCCAGAAAAACGCATGTCAAAAATGTTATAAATTGATTTGCATTTTAATGAGGGAAATAAGTATTTGACCCCTCTGCAAAACATGACTTAGTACTTGGTGGCAAAACCCTTGTTGGCAATCAGAGGTCAGACGTTTCTTGTAGTTGGCCACCAGGTTTGCACACATCTCAGGAGGGATTTTGTTCCACTCCTCTTTGCAGATCTTCTCCAAGTCATTAAGGTTTCGAGGCGTTTGACGGTGGGGATGGTGTTCTTGGGGTCATAGGCAGCATTCCTCCTCCTCCAAACACGGCGAGTTGAGTTGATGCCAAAGAGCTCGATTTTGGTCTCATCTGACCACAACACTTTCACCCAGTTCTCCTCTGAATCAGTCAGATGTTCATTGGCAAACTTCAGACGGCCCTGTATATGTGCTTTCTTGAGCAGGGGGACCTTGCGGGCACTGCAGGATTTCAGTCCTTCACGGCGTAGTGTGTTACCAATTGTTTTCTTGGTGACTATGGTCCCAGCAGCCTTGAGATCATTGACGACATCCTCTGGGCTGATTCCTCACCATTCTCATGATCATTGCAACTCCACGAGGTGAGCTCTTGCATGGAGTCCCAGGCCGAGGGAGATTGACAGTTCTTTTGTGTTTCTTCCATTTGCGAATAATCGCACCAACTGTTGTCACCTTCTCACCAAGCTGCTTGGCGATGGTCTTGTAGCCCATTCCAGCCTTGTGTAGGTCTACAATCTTGTCCCTGACATCCTTGGAGAGCTCTTTGGTCTTGGCCATGGTGGAGAGTTTGGAATCTGATTGATTGCTTCCCTTTAAGAGTGTGCTCCTAATCTCAGCTCGTTACCTGTATACAAGACACCTGGGAGCCAGAAATCTTTCTGATTGAGAGGGGGTCAAATACTTATTTCCCTCATTAAAATGCAAATCAATTTATAACATTTTTGACATGCGTTTTTCTGGATTTTGTTGTTGTTATTCTGTCTCTCACTGTTCAAATAAACCTACCATTAAAATGATAGACTGATCATTTCTTTGTCAGTGGGCAAACTTACAAAATCAGCAGGGGATCAAATACTTTTTTCCCTCACTGTACATGTCACATATCAGTTTGCAAACAATGTAAAAAATAATAATAATTGAGTTAACAACAAACATGGTCTCTTTTTTGCTTTCTTGAGTAAGGCAGCTCCAAAATGCAGGTGTTTCAGCCTAGCTCAGTGCTTTCTGTGGTAGTGGGGCAGCCAGTGGAAAATACGGAGTGTAGGGGTTGGCAATGTTCTCTAGTTGCGCCGTGATTGGCTCAGTGTTCTGTCACTCATGGGGATACTACGTCACTGCAAAATCTACGGGTAGAGCTAAAAAATTCAAGCCCCTTCGGTGCCCCTTACAGTGCCTTCGGAAAGTATTCAGACCCCTTGACTTTTTCCACATTTTGTTAGGTTACAGCCTTATTCTAAAATGGAATAAACTGTTTTTTCCCCTCATCAATCTACACACAATACCCCATGATGACAAAGCAAAAATAGGTTTTTAGAAATGTTGGCTAATTTATCAAATAAAATGGAAATATTACATTTACATAAGTATTCAGACCCTTTACTCAGTATTTTGTTGAAGCGCTCTGGAGCAGGTTTCCATCAAGGATCTCTCTGTACTTTTCTCCATTCATCTTTGCCTCGATCCTGACTAGTCTCTCAGTCCATGCCGCTGAAAAACATCCCCACAACATGATTCTGCCACCACCATGCTTCACCGTAGGGATGGTGCCAGTTTTCCTCTCGATGTGATGCTTGGCATTCAGGCCAAAGAGTTCAATCTTGGTTTCATCACACCAGAGAATTTGTTTTTCATGGTCTGAGAGTCTTTAGGTGCCTTTTGGCAAACTCCAAGTGGGCTGTCATGTGCCTTTTACTGAGGAGTGCTGCAGAGATGATTGTCCTTCTGGAAGGTTCTCCCATCTCCACAGTGGAACTCTAGAACTCTGTCAGAGTGGCCATTGGGTTCTTGGTCACCTCCCTGACCAAGGCCCTTCTCCCCCGATTGCTCAGTTTGGCCAGGCAGCAGCTCTAGGAAGAGTCTTTGTGTTTCCAAACTTCTTCCATTTTAAGAATGATGGAGGCCACTGTGTTCTTGGGGACCTTAAATGCTGCAGAAATGTGTTGGTACCCATCCCCAGATCTGTGTCTTGACACAATCCTGTCTCGAAGCTCTACGTTCAATTTCTTCGACCTCATGGCTTGGTTTTTGCTTTGACATGCACTGTCAACTGTGGGACCTTATATAGACAGGTGTGTGCCTTTCCAAATAGTTTCCAATCAATTGAATTTACCACAGGTGGACTCCAATCAAGTTGAAGAAACCTCTCAAGGATGATCAATGGAAACAGGATGTACCTGACCTCAATTTCAAGTCTCATAGCAAAGGGTCTGAATACCTATCTAAATAAGGTATTTCAGTTTTTAGTTTTTTTATGAATTTGAAAACATTTCTAAAAACCTGTTTTCGCTTTGTCATTATGGAGTATTGTGTGTAGATTGCTGAGGATAATTTTTTCTTTAATCAATTTTAGAATAAAGCTTGTGATGTCACGAGAGGCTGTGTCCTGGAGGGACGTTACATCCCCCTGAGATGGCTGCAAACCCAGACAGCTATGGCTCCATCTGCTGGTATGGTCGGGAACTCCAACCCTCTATGGCCAATCTTCCCACGCAGCTGAAACCAATCAGGAGCTGATGAGCTGAAGGTTTGTTGAAGGGAAGAGACACGGTCTCCAAGCTGGGCTCTCTGGAGGACAAGATTGCTGCACGTCCACTTCCATGAGGAATATAAGGATTTGGAGATACTTACCTTTGGGAAATACTCACCTTTGGATATATGCACCTGTGGAAATACGTGTGGGACATTTGGAAGGACGTTTTGCTGGGTTGGCCACTAGCTGCAACGTGGAATACAGTAAGACTGGGGAAAAGTTATTTGAGCGAGGAGAAGTTATGATTTTGGATGTGGAAGAGACATCCCTGAACTGTGAACCCTTAAAGAGCCACCAGAGAACAGAATTGTGTTATACTTTCGTTAGTTTCCCAAGACCTTTAATAAAATCCTTGTTTTGGTTGAACCTGGTCTCCTTGCACTACTTGAGCAATCCCGCTGAAAGCTGTGTAGCCTCTCGTGACATCACAGATGGTGGAGAATACGGGCACGCTCAAGCGTTAATAGTGCATGTCAGAGGAGGATATCGAAGGTTTGATCACCCAGTTTTCCAAGTTGGCCGTAGGCTCCCCCGCCCGACTGAAATGGAGGACATATTGAAAGCCCTTGTTGCTGGCCAGCACGCCCAGATGCAAGCAAACGTGGCTCTCTTGGAGGAGCAAAAGAAAGCCAACCTTCTGAAGGCAGAGGAATTGCAGTTGCAGAGACAGAGGTTGTCCAAAATACCCGCCCAATAAAGGCAAGTGACTTTATATCTAAGATGGGAGCTACCGATGACATTGAGGCATACCTGCATGCATTTGAGGCCACGGCCACTAGGGAAGCCTGGCCCAAGCAACAGTGGGTTGGTCTGTTAGCCCCCTTTCTAACCGGGGAATCGCTGAATGCTGTCCGGGACCTGGGCCCTGACCAGGTTACTGACTATGATGCCCTGAAGTCTGAGATCCTCAGCAGATATGGACTCACAAAGTTTGGTATGGCCCAGCGCTTTCACAGCTGGACCTTCCAACCAGACCAACCTCCTCGGGCGCAGATGCATGAACTTGTCCGAATCGCAAGGAAATGGCTGGATCCGCAGAGGAATACAGCAGCGGCGGTGGTGGAGGCCGTTGTGGTGGATCGTTACCTCACGCGCCCTGCCTTATGAGGCAAAACGGTTCATCAGTCAACAGGCCTTGACCACGGCTGATCTGACCGTGGAAGCTGTGGAAAAGTACCAGGCCACAGCGGAGATGCTGAATGCTTCCCGAAAAGACCCCAGGAGTGCGGCCCCACCACAAATGGGAAGAACCCGTCCAAAGGACCCCAAGGTCTCGAACCCAGCCACGTCAGGACTTATCCCGGCTCCAGGGGAGCCAGAAACCAGGCGGGTCCAAGAAGAGTACAGCAGGAGGGGGAAACTTCGACAGTGTTACCGGTGTGGGGAGATGGGACATATCTCCTGGCAGTGTGGGAAACCAGCCGATGAACCTATGCCCACTGCGGAGTCCTCCAGCTCAGCACCCACACACCGTGTTGCCTCGCTCTTGGGAGTCGTAGATGGCGGCCCAGATCGACCCCCACCTGCCCGGTAACTGTGAATCACCATGATGTGGAGGCCTTACTGGATTCTGGTAGCCGGGCCACCCTGGTGCGTAAGGATTTGGTGGGCCCAACGTGTCTGACCCCGGGAAAAGTCCTCCCAGTTTCCTGTGTCCATGGGGACACCAGAGAATACCCCATTACTGAACTTACAATGACCAGCACACGGGGAACCATACACACGACGGCGGGGGTGGTTGATTCCCTCCCCGTCCCTGTCCTAATTGGACGAGACTGCCCAGCCTTTTACCCACTCTGGAGAGAGTCTCAGGAGAGGATAACCCGAGTACCTCGGAAACGGAGAGGCAAGACTCATCCTGGGAAGGCTCCGGTGCAATCCTCCGAGTTACTCACTCCCGCCCGGGCTCTGATAGGGATGGCAGGTGCCCAGACCGACACAGAGACGGAGCTACAGAATCTGGACAAAGAACTGTCTGGTCTGAAGGGGACCGCTGAGAGGTATCGTTTGTTAAAGCAACAGTTAGACATGAAGACAGAAGAGTTAGATATCCTCCAGGCTAAACTCCAACAGAGCTCCTTCCCTAAGCAACAGGAGGAGCTGGAGAGGCTGCGCAGGACCATCGAGGAGTGTGAGGAGACCCTGCGCAGTAGTAAGGAGGTCAGAAGAAGGCAGAGGAGAAGTACAAGGTGTTGGAGAACAAGATGAAGAATGCGGAGGCAGAGAGAGAGAAGGAACTGAAAGCTGCTCAACAGAAGCTAAACTCTGCTAAAACCAAGGCTGATGCGTTCAGTAAGAAACTCAAGGAGAGACAACAGGAGGCTGAGTCCCTGGTCCTAGAGTTGGAGGAGTTGAAGAGAGAGCAGTCTGGCAAGCCCCACGGCAATGCGGACGCCCTCTCCCGGCGTGATGCCTTCTTCGCTGCCTTTACCCCGACGAGGGACGTCGGTCCCGAGGAGGGGGATGTGTGATGTCACGAGAGGCTGTGTCCTGGAGGGACGTTACATCCCCCTGAGATGGCTGCAAACCCAGACAGCTATGGCTCCATCTGCTGGTATGGTCGGGAACTCCAACCCTCTATGGCCAATCTTCCCACGCAGCTGAAACCAATCAGGAGCTGATGAGCTGAAGGTTTGTTGAAGGGAAGAGACACGGTCTCCAAGCTGGGCTCTCTGGAGGACAAGAGTGCTGCACGTCCACTTCCATGAGGAATATAAGGATTTGGAGATACTTACCTTTGGGAAATACTCACCTTTGGATATATGCACCTGTGGAAATACGTGTGGGACATTTGGAAGGACGTTTTGCTGGGTTGGCCACTAGCTGCAACGTGGAATACAGTAAGACTGGGGAAAAGTTATTTGAGCGAGGGAGAGTTATGATTTTGGATGTGGAAGAGACATCCCTGAACTGTTAACCCTTAAAGAGCCACCAGAGAACAGAATTGTGTTATACTTTCGTTAGTTTCCCAAGACCTTTAATAAAATCCTTGTTTTGGTTGAACCTGGTCTCCTTGCACTACTTGAGCAATCCCGCTGAAAGCTGTGTAGCCTCTCGTGACATCACAAGCTGTAAAGTAACAAAATGTGGAAAAAGTCAAGGGGTCTTCCACCTTCCAAATGCACTGTATCCCATGCAAATACAAACTCACACCAGCATTCAGTCCATATTCAATCCCAAGTAAATGGTGAATGTTTCCAACGTGTTTCTCTCTAGCTGATGTGTTCCCCACAGAGTAAAGAAAAATAAGCATTTTTGAGTTTGATGCTTTTTCTCCCTGCCAGTAATGTTCCTGTCTATCTCTCTAAGGGTCCCAAGAGGTTTGTAATGGTTACAGTCAATACACAGTCCTAAAGTTTAATCAAAGACAGTACTGCTTGGGAAGGTTTTGCCTTGAATCATGTTCTGCTTTCCCACATTGGATTTACTTTAGACATAGATCTTAGAAGTCTTACCAGGTCCTTGTTAAAGCTTGTTGTGGCCCCGTGTAGCTCAGTTGGTAGAGCATGGCGTTTGCAACGCCAGAGTTGTGGGTTCGATTCCCACGGGGGGCCAGTATGAACTTGTATGCACTCACTAACTGTAAGTCGCTTTGGATAAGAGCGTCTGCTAAATGACTAAAATGTAAATGTTGTTACCTAATTAACCATGATGTATCCAGCTGTAGATTGCACTGACCTGTCTGTTCCATTGTTATTTATAGATTTTCTCTAGTGACTCTTTTGCTGTTGCACAGTTGATCCTGTGATCGTGTAGGTAGTTTAACAGCAGAGGGACATATTCTCCCTAAAGTATTGTGAAACTGTCTGCAACAGTGATGGCCAGCGAGCAGTGTCTCCTTCAGCTACCAAATTAAGGCATTAGCAATTCCCCACTAAGTCATCTGAACCAGCACAACCCTCTCTCCCATTTCCATAATTCCCTCGCATCTTTCTTTTTCACGCTCACCAACTATCTCTCTCCCATCAGTGTAGATCAGAATACTAAACTATGACATTCTCGGGAACTTCAAAGGACATTATCCCAAATTCCGTATGGAGAGATGACCCTTTGCTCAGTGCTTTGTGAGACATACTTTGGCCGGGAGAGTCGGGCTTGTAACAGTGTGGACCGTGAGAGGACACTGTGCGTGTGTGTGTGTGTGCATGTCTGTGCCTGTACATTCTCTTAACTGTACATATTTATAGCGAATGTGAGAATGATTTGCTCAACTAAGGAATTTCCACAATATGATGCTGCTTGGTATGCATCCGTCAGTGAATAGC
The DNA here is from genome assembly GCF_020615455.1 of Coregonus clupeaformis. Taxonomy (NCBI): domain Eukaryota; kingdom Metazoa; phylum Chordata; class Actinopteri; order Salmoniformes; family Salmonidae; genus Coregonus; species Coregonus clupeaformis. The sequence goes on along the minus strand of NC_059197.1, from coordinate 50,318,403 downwards.
TAATGAGAAACAGAAATGACTTGTGCATATGCATCATATTCTCTCATGTTTTTATCTGCACAATCTACACAATGAATAGAACATGGCAACCCAAATAGATCTCTGAAAATGTTATTTAGGAAAAAAAGGTACTATCTAGAACCTAAAAGGGTTCTTCAGCTTTCCCCATAGGAGAACCCTTTGAAGAAACCTTTTTGGCTCCAGGTCGAACCCTTTTGGTTCCAGGTAGAACCCTTTTTAGTTCCTTGTAGAACCTTTTACACAGAGGGTTCTACAGGGAACCCAAAATAGTTATTTCTACCTGGAACCAAAAAGGGTTCTACCTGGAATCTAAAAGGGTTCTCCTATGGGACAGCCAAAGAACCCTTTTTTCTAAGAGTGTCCATTACATTAGAGAGAGAGTGATATCCAATGTATTTTTGCATTCCTAAGTTATGTACATGTACTCTACTGTATGTACCCCTGAATCTGATGATCCCTCGTAAAGCTTGTGATTCTGCTTTACTTTGTTTAAAGCAAATTCTCCTCCATCGGATGCTGTCTGTTTAGTGGTGGGAATGTTGTGGTTAAATATAACAGCCACAATATCTTGATCCCCTGAAAGTGTCCCTCTGAAAGACAATTGGAAGATCAGGACAAATGCACTGCTATGTGTCCATTTCCAGGCCCAAAGTGCTCAATAACAAGAAGAGAGCCTTTTATGTGGGAAAATTGCCTTGATAGGAAAAAGTTTGTTGATTATTGTTTTGTGTTTCGAAATCAAGTTTCTTCTGTTTGATATCTACAATGAAACGGTAAATAGAAGAGAGTGAACAAGAGATCAACTGCAGGGAGTGATAAGTCATTTTGTGATCCAAAATAAAGAGATGAGAGCCATGCTGTGAGCTGAGATTAGCGTGGGTGTATCCCTTTAATGGGGATGGATGGAGTAAACACTGGCAGACTGACTCTGAAGTGCTCTGAAGTGCTTGTCTGTTCCCTGGATGCCAGTCCCCACAGTCATCAAAAGCAGATGCCTGCTTTGGTATCTGATTCCATAGTCTGTTCTGGTCAACATCTGGGCTGTATGTGGATGATGCATTAAGACCAGCTTCAGAATCAACTCTTACATTTTAGTCATTTAGCAGACACTCTTATCCAGAGCGACTTACAGTTAGTGAGTACATACATTATTTTTTTCTTTTTCATACTGGCCCCCCGTGGGAATCAAACCCACAACCCTGGCGTTGCAAACGCCATGCTCTATCAACTGAGCTACATCCCTACCGGCCACTCCCCTACCCGACGCTGGGCCAATTGTGCGCCGCCCCATGTCGCGGCCGGCTACGACAGAGTCTGGATTCGAACCAGGATCTCTAGTGGCACAGCTAGCACTGCGATGCAGACCACTGCGCCACTCGGGAGGCTCTTGACTCTTATAGACTGATTCCTGTAGAGGAGACCATACTCAGATTATGTGTAGCTGGTTCTTATTAAGAATAGATAAGATGTTCCAAAACCTGCTGAGAGTAAAACAAAATGGAACAAGTAAGACATGGAACAAGTAAGACAGTCCTACAAGAAAGCTAATAAACACTGATAAAGTGATGAAATAGTTATTTTCACTTAGAAGAACAATAGACATGTTTTCAGCTTCTTAACATGAATGAAGGATCAATTATTTTATATTGGCAAACATTGTTTTTCATCAGCAATGCTAAGAACCAGCTGCAACTGGCCCCATAAACCAGTGTGCCCTGTTCAGCCCAGAGTGGTATTCATGGTATAGTATGCTAGCTAAGTGAACAGGGGTCCCAGGGGAGGTCCTGTAGCTGTTCTCCCCCACCGCAGTGTGCTCTCCGTCAGTCCCTGGGCTCTGGAGGAGCTCTGTGGCCCTCCCAGTTCCTCACTAAGGATCCATCCAGAATTATTTACATGACCCATTTTAGTGGGAGCTCCATTTTAACACCTATTATGAGAGTGCTGAAATGCTTTGCCTAATTAGAATTTATTGGAGGGAAATCTATCTCGATCCACCAATGTTTTTATCATTCTCAACTCCAATAGATCCCAAACAAGCGTATAGTTCAATGAGCAACGGGTCAGACGACAGCAAGACATTATTGTGCTGTGATATAGGCAGGGCAATTATCTGCTAATAGTCAAGGTGTGAATCCCTCGATGATACAGTGACCTCATTTGTTGCTCTTTCAACGAAGTGCTGCTCGCTGGTGGAATAATCGAAATGTTGCCCCTGATCCAGGCTGGCTGTAAATCACAGCACTGTAGATAGCAGAAGCTCCATACGGCCGCTCCTCTGATTGCTGTCGATTTAGATGAGAACATGAAAGTGGGCCACACTTCCTCTTCCTGCCGTAATGAGCTGAGTCAGACTGGCTGATGAGGAACCATAAAGATCAGAGCACTCCATAGAGTAAACCAGGTCTAATGGGGTATGGTAGTAATTATTTAAGTAATTAGTTCATCTTTGTTTATCTAAGTTTAATTGTATGTATTGTTCTTAAGTTATTCAAACAAATAGTGGCCAACTTATTTAAGGAAGGATCTGTAGCACAATTCACCCTTCCCAATCTAAAATGTGTTTCTCCCACAATCCTGGTGTGTGGAGCCGGTTGTTGTTAATAACTTGCAAATTTAATGAAGAGAGAGAAATCACAGAAAACGGTGTGATTCCTGGGGCTCTATTGTTAACCAGTTTAATTTGAGGGCAGAAGAGGAGAAAAACAAAAGAAATTACCCTGGGAGTCTAGACTAGTCCACCGAACATTATGAGTCTGCGCTTTCTAGGGACCCCAGATCATTACATTTTAGTCCAGGGAAGGGTCTTGAGTTTGACAATCGAGACCATAATTCTTTTGAAGTTGAGCCTTTGTAGCCCAGTAGTTATCAATTAAAACAGTTTTTATATCAATCAGTAACAGTTTGTCTGTATAGACACATGTAGTGTGCTAGCAGTTGGAGTATCACTTAGATATGTAGAGGGGAAGTAGTGGATGTTCAGGTGTTGTTTCTTGTTTGAAAGGACCTAGCTAAGAAGCACAGATATGCACAGATATGCACAGGGAATGTGGTCAAAGAGATTAGATTAAGTAGTGTGTAAGAGAGAGTTCATACTTAAAAGCCTTTGGCAGTGTTGTGGATTGGAATCTAAGTACCATTTAGGTCAAGCTTTACCAAGGGGCTGGTGTGTGTGAAGCACATCAGAGGACCACATCAGAACATACAGTACGGTGGTCAGCTGCTCAGCTATGCAATGTGTGAGAGGTGTATTTGTGTGTTTTTTTGTGTGTGGGTGTGCGTGCAAATGTGTCACATATTTGTAAAGACAATACTTTTTCACGGCACTGTCCAGTTGTGTAGGAGGAGGACAATCAGCTAATTTAAATACACTCCCACACACTGTACTGTTGCTGTTGACAATGTATCTTTTAAAATAAATCAAATCACTAAGGATACCACATTTTCAGCCTTCAGCTGAAAACATATATTGCCCTAGAGAGGACATTGACTTGTCCAACAGTAACAGATTGTTGGTGTGGTGAAAGTGGTCCAACTGAAAATCAACATTCTGCACCCATTGCATCATTGCAGTAAGGACTCAATCAATTTTCAATCAATTTTATTTTATATAGCCCTTCTTACATCAGCTAATATCTCGAAGTGCTGTACAGAAACCCAGCCTAAAACCCCAAACAGCTAGTAATGCAGGTGTAGAAGCACGGTGGCTAGGAAAAACTCCCTAGAAAGGCGAAAACCTAGGAAGAAACCTAGAGAGGAACCAGGCTATGAGGGGTGGCCAGTCCTCTTCTGGCTGTGCCGGGTGAAGATTATAACAGAACCATGCCAAGATGTTCATAAGTGACAAGCATGGTCAAATAATAATCAGGAATAAATCTCAGTTGGCTTTTCATAGCCGATCATTAAGAGTTGAAAACAGCAGGTCTGGGACAGGTAGGGGTTCCATAACCGCAGGCAGAACAGTTGAAACTGGAATAGCAGCAAGGCCAGGCGGACTGGGGACAGCAAGGTGTCATCATGCCCGGTAGTCCTGACGTATGGTCCTAGGGCTCAGGTTCTCAGAGAGAAAGAGAGAACGAGAGAATTAGAGAGAGCATACTTAAATTCACACAGGACACTGGATAAGACAGGAGAAGTACTCCAGGTATAACCAACTAACCCCAGCCCCCCGACACATAAACTACTGCAGCATAAATACTGGAGGCTGAGACAGGAGCGGTCCGGAGACACTGTGGCCCCATCCGAAGAAACCCCGGACAGGGCCAAACAGGAAGGATATAACCCCACCCACTCTGCCAAAGCACAGCCCCTGCACCACTAGAGGGATATCCTCAACCACCAACTTACAATCCTGAGACAAGGCCGAGTATAGCCCACAGAGGTCTCCACCACAGCACAAACCAAGGGGGGCGCCAACCCAGACAGGAAGATCACGTCAGTAACTCAACCCACTCAAGTGACGCACCCCTCCCAGGGACGGCATGAAAGAGCACCAGCAAGCCAGTGACTCAGCCCCTGCAACAGGGTTAGAGGCAGAGAACCCCAGTGGAGAGGGGAACCGGCCCGGCAGAGACAGCAAGGGCTGTTCGTTGCTCCAGAGCCTTTCCGTTCACCTTCACACTCCTGGGCCAGACTACACTCAATCATATGACCTACTGAAGAGATAAGTCTTCAGTAAAGACTTAAAGGTTGAGACCGAGTCTGCGTCTCTCACATGGGTAGGCAGACTGTTCCATAAAAATGGAGATCTATAGGAGAAAGCCCTGCCTCCCGCTGTTTGCTTAGAAATTCTAGGGACAATTAGGAGGCCTGCGTCTTGTGACCGTAGCGTACGTATTGGTATGTACGGCAGGACCAACTCGGAAAGATAGGTAGGAGCAAGCCCATGTAACGCTTTATAGGTTAACAGTAAAACCTTGAAATCAGCCCTTGCCTTAACAGGAAGCCAGTGTAGGGGACTCATCTGTCAAATCCTCATCATGGATGGCTTTTATACATGATTGTTTGTCATCTGCACCTAAAGGACAGGTAGACATTTACTGAGCTGGTGGGGGGGTTGGTTGTCTTTTTTTATTGGGCACTGGGGAGGGTAGTGCGTTTTTCCCCCCGATTTACCGTTTTGCAGGTTTTACTATATAATGTCTTCCATATAGCCACATTGTCACGCCCTGACGTATGGAACTCTTGTTTGTTGCGTCACGGTGTGGAAATCTATGTTATATATTCTATGTTTAGTTCTAGTTGTTCTATTTCTATGTTTGGCCGGGTGTGATTCCCAATCAGAGGCAGCTGTCGCTCATTGTCTCTGATTGGGGATCATACTTAGGTAGCCTACTGTGTATTGTGGGATCTTGTTCCTGTTAGGCTGGTATGTGTATAGCCATTTGGACTTCACGTTACGTTGTTTCGTTGAATGTTTATTTAGTTAATAAACATGTACGCTTTTCACGCTGCACCTTGGTCCGACCCGTCTCTCAACGCCAGCCCGGTACGCCCCGTACCTGCTCCCCGCACCAAACCAGTGGTGCGTGTATCCAGTCCAGTACGGCCCGTACCTGCTCCCCGCACCAAACCAGTGGTGCGTGTCCCCAGTCCGGTCCGGCCCGTTCCTGCTCCTCGCACCAGACCTGTGGTGCGTGTCTCCAGTCCGGCCCAGCCCGTTCCTGCACCTCGCACCAGACCAGTGGTGCGTGTCCCCAGTCCGGCCCGTTCCTGCTCCTCGCACCAGACCTGTGGTGCGTGTTCCCAGTCCGGCCCGGCCCGTTCCTGCTCCTCGCACCAGACCTGTGGTGCGTGTCTCCAGTCCGGCCCGGCCCGTTCCTGCTCCACGCACCAGACCAGTGGTGCGTGTCCCGAGTCCGGCCCGGCCCGTTCCACCGGTGCCTGGTCCAGCACCGGTCAGTGGCTCCACTCCGGAGCCAGAGCTGTCTGCTCCACCGGTGCCCAGTCCAGCTCCGGTCAGCGGCTCCACTCCGGAGCCAGCGCAGTCCGCTCCACCAGGGTCCAGTTCAGCTCCGGTCAGCGGCTGACCTGTAGAACTCTTGTTTGTTGAGTCAGGGTGTGGAAATCTATGTTATATTTCTATGTTGCAGTTCTAGGTTGTGTTTTCTATGTTTGGCCGGGTGTGATTCCCAATCAGAGACAGCTGTGGCTCGTTGTCTCTGATTGGGGATCATACTTAAGTAGCCTGGTTGCCTACCTTAGTTGTGGGATCTTGTTCCTGTTAGTCTGGTATGTGTATAGCCCTTTGGACTTCACGTTACGTTGTTTCTTGTTTTGTTGTATGTTTATTGAGGTAATAAACATGTACGCTTTTCACGCTGCACCTTGGTCCTACCCGTCTCTCAACGATCGTGACACACATTTACTCATCTTCTTGCATGCTCCTCCCCTATCAAGGTGTTTTGGTACTTCCCTTATGCACTACACTTTTCCGCGCGCTTACTATACCACAGGTCAATACAGTCTACCAGTCAACTGTCCGTCCTGCCCTCTATTCATAGTGACGATAGTGGTAGTTGGATCATTTGTCCAGATCTGCAATAGGTTAACTAGAAATCATACCACACATAAAATCATATCTGCACCAATGTTCAATCCACAGATTGGATAGAGGAATAGCTGATAGGCAGCAGAGAGGCCAGGTGCGTCATTGCACATGAAAGAACAGTGAAGACACGGAACTGAAAAAGCTCCCCTATTGATCTTGTTTAGGGACAATAAAATGATCCTACCTAGACTAGCCTACAACACCACAATCCAATGAATAATTGCATTATTGTTTTCAAGTGAGTACAATTGAGGACAATTCTACTCTAGGCTGTAAACTGCAGTAAAAATGTAATTTCAATAATGGCCTTGTTATTTGAATGTTTCATTCCATTTGGATCCGTTGTGGGTCTACTCTCAACAGATTATAAGGAGACACAGTAGTAGGCCAGTCTGGCTGTATTTTTAGTTCTGATACTGATGTGCTTTCTGTTGCCGATCATCATTCTCCCAAGTCGTCCTATATACTGTAGTGTGGCCACATAGGCCTATGTTCCCAGCAGGCCCAGTTATTCAGGAAAGCATAACACTGCGTTCTGCCTCCTTTCCGATCCGAGCGGGTATTCTTCGATTTAGAACGTAACGTTTCAATATACCCTAAATATTTCTCAACTTTTAAAATACTGTATATTACCTTTTATGTGGGGCATAAACACAACTATTCACAATATTTTAATCTGATTAGGCTACTTCAAAAGTCTCTTGTAGGCTACCTGCATATGTTCATTCACTCCACTCTAATATAATTCCAGCATCCAAACTGCGCAACGGCCATTTGATTAATGGAAAGAGACATCTGTTACAAAACACAAAAGTTTAATGACGTTCAGAGATTGTCAAACCAAGCCTTCAATACTGAGTAGGGAGGGATGTATTTTCTGTTTGTTGAGATTGACATACTCTACTTGATTGTGGTGTTGAAAACGCAAACCATGATGATTAGTGCTCAAAGTCGGTAATTGGTATATGCAGTTATGCGTTGCTTATTGGTTGTCTGTGGTGCATTTGCAGCCAAGGGGCATCTCAGGTCTGCCAACATATCACCTGGCTCTGAGCAGACAGCATCCTGGGAGCGCCTCAGGTCGCCCAACATATCACCTGGTTCTGAGCAGACTGCATCATGGGCGCGCCTCAGGTCTCCCAACATATCACCTGGCTCTGAGCAGACTGTATCCTGGGAGCACCTCAGGTCTCCCAACATCTCACCTGGCTCTGAGCAGACTGCATCCTGGGAGCGCCTCACGTCTCCCAACATATCACCTGGCTCTGCCTGTCTGATGGGGGATTGTCATCCACACTCTCTCTGTTGCTCTGACACAACATTAGGCAAACCAAGACTGAAGGCCAGGGGAGGGGAAAAGAGCTAGATAGATTAAATTACATTTTCATTAAAGTAAGATTAGACTGAAGGGTAAAGAGTGGGGTGAAAAGACACATTTATACATGGATAAAATGCTCTGTCCGTATTCCCTCCTTGCCCCTATGTCCCTTTTCTAAAGAGCGGGTCCTCCAGGCTGTGCTGTTAAGGAGCAGTCATGAGAGCACACCCATTTTGGCACTGCTTTGCACTTCAGAGAGATCCTGCTGTTAAACAATTTATTTTCCAAACTGTAATTACTGGAGCATGAGGGCTGGATGCTGTAGTGATTAGTAAGACCGGAGGCACACCACAGACCCCAACCCCCTTCAGTTCTTGCACGACTGCATTGCAGCAAATGCCAGGTCTTACAATGCCTGGATAGATATTAACATATCAGCTAACTACATAATTTGACATAACAATCTGATGCCTGATTGCACAGTCGATGACGTGGCATGCAACCATTGGTTGATGCAATGCAACACCTGCACATCTAGTTGTTTAGGAATTCAACCATTAATTGAGCTCTCCATCTGGCTGCTGGTGGGGTCCCATCCTCCTCATCAGAGTTCACCTGATGACTACCTGCTGACTGATTGATGTGATTTCACTGAGGGAGGGGAGTGGTTCTAAACCTGGCTCCAGCACTGCAGATGGAACCGTCTCCGGTCCTGTGTTGTGTTCCCATCAGCAGCCCAGTGTGCAGCTCCGACACTGATTGGATCACTCCCCACTGGCCTTCAATCACACCAAACACATTGCGTACTTTTTCATCTTGCATCACCCTGCCTCAACCTCATTACTGTTTATTTATTTTTTTAATTAGGGGGTAGATCAGCTTTTAATATTGCAGATAGATTGTGGGTTCTATCAATGTAATTGTTTGCATCATTTTACGGGCACGGTACATTTACCTTAGTTATCCCTCTTTTTCTTCAGTCCTACCCTTCAGCTACCCTCAACCCCTCCCATCTATCAGCTACCCTCAACCCCTCCCATCTATCAGCTACCCTCCCCAGTCCGCCTGGCCTTGCTGCTATTCCAGTTTCAACTGTTCTACCTGCGGCTACGAAACCCCTACCTGTCCCAGACCTGCTGTTTTCAACTCTAAATGATCGGCTATGAAAAGCCAACTGAGAGACCTGAGCCCTAGGACCATACGTCGGGACTACCGGCCGTGGTGACTCCTTGCTGTCCCCAGTCCGCCTGGCCTTGCTGCTATTCCAGTTTAAACTGTTCTGCCTGCGGTTATGGAACCCCTACCTGTCCCAGACCTGCTGTTTTAAACTCTAATGATCGGCTATGAAAAGCCAACTGAGATTTATTCCTGATTATTATTTGACCATGCTTGTCACTTATGAACATTTTTGAACATCTTGGCATGGTTCTGTTATAATCTCCACCCGGCACAGCCAGAAGAGGACTGGCCACCCCTCATAGCCTGGTTCCTCTCTAGGTTTCTTCCTAGGTTTTGCCTTTCTAGGGAGTTTTTCCTAGCCACCGTGCTTCTACACCTGCATTACTAGCTGTTTGGGGTTTTAGGCTGGGTTTCTGTACAGCACTTCGAGATATTAGCTGATGTAAGAAGGGCTATATAAAATAAAATTGATTGAAAATTGATTGAACACCTCCCATGTATCTCTGAAAACCATCCAGTTTTGATTTCTACTTGCCATATCTTTTTCAACTGTGCTGTGAGGAAGTTCTGAACCTTTCTATTCTCAGTTTCTACAGATTCTAAATAAAAAATCTAGATTTTTACTAAGAGTATTATGATATTATTGATCGAATGACTATGGTTTTTCAAATCACCCAGCAGTGCTATTCGCAGAAATAGTTTTAGGTAAATGTTGCGATTTTTCATCCATTCCTGAACCTACGACCAAAAAGAAGCTACATATGGGCAGTACCAAAACAAGTGATCTAATGATTGTCTCTTCGCAGCAAAATCTGCAGAGCTGGGATGATTGTTCCCCCATATACAGTAGCAGTCAAAGGTTTGGACACACCTACTCATTCAAGAGTTTTTCTTTCTTTTTTTACTATTTTCTACATTGTAGAATAATAGTGAAGACATCAAAAGTATGAAATAACACATATGGAATCATGTAGTAACCAAAATAGTGTTAAACAAATCAAAATATTTTATATTTGAGATTCTTGAAATAGCCACCCTTTGCCTTGATGACAGCTTTGCACACTCTTGGCATTCTCTCAACCAGCTTCAAGAGGTAGTCACCTGGAATGCATTTCAATTAACAGGTGTGCCTTCTTAAAAGTTAATATGTGGAATTTATTTCCTTCTTAATGCGTTTGAGCCAATCAGTTGTGTTGTGACAAGATAGAGGGGGTATACAGAAGATAGCCCTATTTGGTAAAAGACCAAGTCCATATTATGGCAAGAACAGCTCAAATAAGCAAAGAGAAACGACAGTCCATCATTACTTTAAGACATGAAGGTCAGTCAATACGGAACATTTCAAGAACTTTGAAAGTTTCTTCAAGTGCAGTCGCAAAAACCATCAAGCGCTATGATGAAACTGGCTCTCATGAAGAACGCCACAGGAATGGAAGACCCAGAGTTACAGTTGAAGTCGGAAGTTTACATACACCTTACTCAAATACATTTAAATTAAGTTTTTCACAATTCCTGACATTTAATCCTAGTACAAATTCCCTGTCTTAGGTCAGTTAGGATCACCACTTTATTTTAAGAATGTGAAATGTCAGAATAATAGTAGAGAGAATGATTTATTTCAGCTTTTATTTCTTTCATCACATTCCCAGTGGGTCAGACTGTCACGTTCGCTTAAGGAGGAGGACCAATGCGCAGCGTTGAATGCGTACATATTATTTATTAAACAGATCACCCGATCAAAACAACGAACGAAATGTGAAGTCCTTCGATACACACAAACCAAAAGGAACAAGAAACCACAACACAAAGTGAAAAGACCGATAGTTAAATATGGCTCCCAATCAGAGACAACCAGCTGACACTCGTTGCCTCTGATTGGGAGTCACTCAGGCCAACATAGATATACAAAACATAGACTTACACACCCTGGCTCAACATAACATAGTCCCCAGAGCCAGGGCGTGACAGTACCCCCCAAAGGCGCGGACTCCGGCCGCGCCAAACAACCACAACAGGGGAGGGACCGGGTGGGCACTCCGCCTCGGCGGCGGATCCGGCTCGGACATGACCCAGGCACGGGTTGTGCTGGACTGACGACGCACACCCCTGGCTTGATGCGTGGAGGAGGAACGGGCCGGACCGGGCTGACGGGCGCACCCCCTGACTTGGTGCGGGGAGCAGGAATGAGCCGGACCGGGCTGACGACGCGCACCACTGACCTGGTGCGGGGAGCTTGGATGGGCCGGACTGGGCTGGCGACGCGCACCACAGACTTGGTGCGGAGAGCAGGAACGGGCCGGACAGGGCTGACGAAACGCACCATAGACTTGGTGCGGAGAGCAGGCACGGGCCGTGCCGGACTGACGACGCACACCACTGGCTTGGTGCGGGAAGCTTGGATGGGCCGGACTGGGCTGGCGACGCGCACCACAGACTTGGTGCGGAGAGCAGGAATGGGCCGGACCGGGCTGGCGACGCGCACCACCGACTTGGTACGGAGAGCAGGAACGGGCCGGACAGGGCTGACGACGCGCACCACAGGCTCGGTGCGAGAGGCAGGAACAGGCCGAACCGTACTGGGGACACACGCCACTGGCCCTATGCAGGGATCAGGAACGGGCCGCACCGGACTGGTAATACACCCCAGTACCTCTCGCCGTGCCTCCACACTTTCCCTCTCCTCTGTGACCAGTGGCCCCCTTAACCTGGCGGCCTCCTCTTCACACCCGCTGGACCGCTCCATCGCGGCCTCCTGCTGCCCCGTCGTCCACGTCGTGAGCCCCCCCCTAAAAATTTTCTGGGGTTCTCTCCTCCCCGTGGACCAGGCCTCCCTAGCTCTCGCCAGACTCACGATCCATTGCTTCATAGACCAGCCTCTCTCCTCTTCACTTAGCGTGGCCCAGCCGAAACTCCTACTCCCCTGATCCCAGGTCCTTCCTCTCTCCTCTTCACGCTGCTTGGTCCATTTTTGGTGGTTTCTTCTGTCACGTTCGCTTAAGGAGGAGGACCAATGCGCAGCGTTGAATGCGTACATATTATTTATTAAACAGATCACCCGATCAAAACAACGAACGAAACGTGAAGTCCTTCGATACACACAAACCAAAAGGAACAAGAAACCACAACACAAAGTGAAAAGACCGATAGTTAAATATGGCTCCCAATCAGAGACAACCAGCTGACACTCGTTGCCTCTGATTGGGAGTCACTCAGGCCAACATAGATATACAAAACATAGACTTACACACCCTGGCTCAACATAACATAGTCCCCAGAGCCAGGGCGTGACACAGACGTTTACATACACTCAATTAGTATTCAGTAGCATTGCCTTTAAATTGTTTAACTTGGTTCAAACGTTTCGGGTAGCCTTCCACAAGCTTCCCACAATAAGTTGGGTGAATTTTGGCCCATTACTCCTGACAGAGCTGGTGTAACTGAGTCAGGTTTGTAGGCCTCCTTGCTCGAACACGCTTTTTCAGTTCTGCCCACAAATGTTCTATAGGATTGAGGTCAGGGCTTTGTGATGGCCACTCCAATACCTTGACTTTGTTGTCCTTAAGCCATTTTGCCACAACTTCTTCCTCATGATGCCATCTATTTTGTGAAGTGCACCAGTCCCTCCTGCAGCAACGCACCCCCACAGCATGATGCTGCCACCCCTGTGCTTCACGATTGGGATGGTGTTCTTCGGCTTGCAGCTCCCCCTTTTTCCTCCAAACATAACGATGGTCATTATGGCCAAACAGTTCTATTTTTGTTTCATCAGACCAGAGGACATTTTTCCAAAAAGTACGATCTTTGTCCCCATGTGCAGTTGCAAACCTTAGTCTGGCTTTTTTAAGGCGGTTTTGGAGCGGTGGCTTCTTCCTTGCTGAGCGGCCTTTCAGGTTATGTTGATTTAGTCTCCCGAGTGGCGCAGTGGTCTAAGGCGCAGTGGTCTAAAGCAGTGCAGGCTGTGCCACTAGAGATCCTGGTTCGAATCCAGGCTCTGTTGTAGCCGGCCGTGACCGGGAGACCCATGGGGCGGCGCGCAATTGGCCCAGCGTCGTCCAGTGTAGGGGAGGGAATGGCCGGCAGGGATGTAGCTCAGTTGATAGAGCATGGTGTTTGCAACGCCAGGGTTGTGGGTTCGATTCCCACAGGGGGTATGAAAAAAATAACAATGTAAGTCGCTCTGGATAAGAGCGTCTGCTAAATGACGTAAAAAAATATAGGACTCGTTTTACTGTGGATATAGATACTTTTGTACCTGTTTCCTCCAGCATCTTCACAAGGTCCTTTGCTGCTGTTCTGGGATTGATTTGCACTTTTCGCACCAAAGTACGTTCATCTCTAGGAGACAGAACGCGTCTCCTTCCTGAGCGGTATGATTGCTGCGTGGTCCCATGGTGTTTATTCTTGCGTACTATTGTTTGTACAGATGAACGTGGTACCTTTAGGAGTTTGGAAATTGCTCCCAAGGATGAACCAGACTTGTGGAGGTCTACAATTATTTTTCTGAGGACTTGGCTGACTTCTTTTGATTTTCCCATGATGTCAAGCAAAGAGGCACTGAGTTTGAAGGTAGGCCTTGAAATACATCCACAGGTACACCTCCAATTGACTCAAATGATGTCAATTAGCCTATCAGAAGCTTCTAAAGCCATGACATTTTCAATAATTTTCCGAGCTGTTTAAAGGCACAGTCAACTTAGTGTATGTAAACATCTGACCCACTGGAATTGTGATACAGTGAATTATAAGTGAAATAATCTGTCTGTAAACAATTGTTGGAAAAATTACTTGTGTCATGCACAAAGTAGATGTCCTAACCGACTTGCCAAAACTATAGTTTGTTCACAAGAAAACACTGCCTCCTACTGCTCTCTCCTCGTCTGACCATGTGTTCTCGCATACCCGAGAGCATCTGGTCAGAGGGGTGGTGGCACAGGAATCCTCATCTCTCCCAAGTGGTCATTCTCAATTTTTCCCCTAACCCATCTGTCTATCTCCTCATTTGAATTCCACGCTGTCACAGTCACTAGCCCATCTAAGCTTAATATCCTTGTCATCTATCGCCCTCCAGGTTCCCTTGGAGAGTTCATCAATGAGCTTGACGCCTTGATAAGTTCCTTTCCTGAGGATGGCTCACCCTTCACAGTTTTGGGGATTTCAACCTCCCTACGTCTACATTTGACTCATTTCTCTCTGCCTCCTTCTTTCCACTCCTCTCCTCTTTTGACCTCACCCTCTCACCGTCCCCCTACTCACAAGGCAGGCAATACGCTTGACTTCATCTTTACTAGATGTTGCTCTTCTACTAATCTCACTGCAACTCCCCTCCATGTCTCCGACCACTACTTTGTATCCTTTTCTCTCTCGCTCTCCTCCAACACTACTCACTCTGCCCCTACACAGATGGTAACGCGCCGCCACAACCTTCGCTCTCTCTCTCCCACTACTCTCTCCTCTTCCATCCTATCATCTCTTCCCTCTGCTCAATCCTTCTCCCTCCAATCTCCTGATTCTGCCTCCTCAACCCTCCTCTCCTCCCTTTCTGCATCCTTTGACTCCCTGTGTCCCCTATCCTCCCGGCCGGCTCGGTCCTCCCCCTCCAGCTCCGTGGCTTGATGACTCATTGCGAGCTCACAGAACAGAGCTCCGGGCAGCTGAGCGGAAATGGAAGAAAACTAAACTCCCTGCCGACCTGGCATCTTTTCACTCCCTCCTCTCTACATTTTCTTCATCTGTTTCTGCTGCTAAGGCCACTTTCTACCACTCTAAATTCCAAGCATCTGCCTCTAACCCTAGGAAGCTCTTTGCCACATTCTCCTCACTGCTGAATCCTCCCCCCCCACCCCCCTCCTTCCTCTCTGTGGATGACTTCGTCAACCACTTTGAAAAGAAGGTTGACGACATCCGATCCTTGTTTGTTAAGTCTAATGACACTGCTGGTCCTGCTCACACTGCCCTACCCTATGCTTTGACTTCTTTCTCCCTCTCTCTCCAGATAAAATATTGCGACTAGTGACTGCAGGCCGCCCAACAACCTGCCCGCTTGACCCCATCCCCTCCTCTCTTCTCCAGACCATCTCCGGTGACCTTCTCCCCTACCTCACCTCGCTGATCAACTCATCCTTGACCGCTGGCTATGTCCCTTCCGTCTTCAAGAGAGCGAGAGTTGCACCCCTTCTCAAAAAACCAACACTCGATCCCACTGATGTCAACAACTACAGACCAGTATCCCTTCTTTCTTTTCTTTCCAAAACTATTGAGCGTGCCGTCTTTAGCCAACTCTCTTGCTATCTCTCTCAGAATGACCTTCTTGATCCAAACCAGTCAGGTTTCAGGACTGGTCATTCAACTGAGACTGCTCTTCTCTGTGTCACGGAGGCTCTCCGCACTGCTAAAGCTAACTCTCTCTCCTCTGCTCTTGTCCTTTGTGATGTCACGAGAGGCTGTGTCCTGGAGGGACGTTACATCCCCCTGAGGTGGCTGCAAACCCAGACAGCTATGGCTCCATCTGCTGGTATGGTCGGGAACTCCACCCCTCTATGGCCAATCTTCCCACGCAGCTGAAACAAATGAGGAGCTGATGAGCTGAAGGTTTGGGAAGGGAAGAGACACAGTCTCCAACCTGGGCTCTCTGGAGAACAAGAGTGCTGCACGTCCACTTCCATGAGGAATATAAGGATTTGGAGATACTTACCTTTGGGAAATACTCACCTTTGGATATATGCACCTGTGGAAATACGTGAGAGACATTTGGAAGGACTTTTTGCTGGGTTGGCCACTAGCTGCAACGTGGACTACAGTAAGGCTGGGGAAAAGTTATCTGAGCGAGTGAGAATTATGATTTTGGATGTGGAAGAGACATCCCTGAACTGTTAACCCTTAAAGAGCCACAAGAGAACAGAATTTTGTTATATTTTCGTTAATTTCCCAAGACCTATAATAAAATCCTTGTTTTGTTTGAACCTTGTCTCCTTGCACTACTTGAGCAATCCCGCTGAAAGCTGTGTAGCCTCTCGTGACGTCACAGATGGTGGAGAATACGGGCACGCTCAAGCGTTAATAGTGCATGTCAGAGGAGGATACCGAAGGTTTGATCACCCAGTTTTCCAAGTTGGCCGTAGGCTCCCCGCCGACTGAAATGGAGGACATATTGAAAGCCCTTGTTGCTGGCCAGCAAGCCCAGATGCAAGCAAACGTGGCTCTCTTGGAGGAGCAAAAGAAAGCCAACCTTCTGAAGGCAGAGGAATTGCAGTTGCAGAGACAGAGGGTGGTCCAAAATACCCGCCCAATAAAGGCAAGTGACTTTATATCTAAGATGGGAGCTACCGATGACATTGAGGCATACCTGCATGCATTTGAGGCCACGGCCACTAGGGAAGCCTGGCCCAAGCAACAGTGGGTTGGTCTGTTAGCCCCCTTTCTAACCGGGGAATCGCTGAATGCTGTCCGGGACCTGGGCCCTGACCAGGTTACTGACTATGATGCCCTGAAGTCTGAGATCCTCAGCAGATATGGACTCACAAAGTTTGGTATGGCCCAGCGCTTTCACAGCTGGACCTTCCAACCAGACCAACCTCCTCGGGCGCAGATGCATGAACTTGTCCGAATCGCAAGGAAATGGCTGGATCCGCAGAGGAATACAGCAGCGGCGGTGGTGGAGGCCGTTGTGGTGGATCGTTACCTACGCGCCCTGCCTTATGAGGCAAAACGGTTCATCAGTCAACAGGCCTTGACCACGGCTGATCTGACCGTGGAAGCTGTGGAAAAGTACCAGGCCACAGCGGAGATGCTGAATGCTTCCCGAAAAGACCCCAGGAGGGCGGCCCCACCACAAATGGGAAGAACCCGTCCAAAGGACCCCAAGGTCTCGAACCCAGCCACGTCAGGACTTATCCCGGCTCCAGGGGGAGCCAGAAACCAGGCGGGTTCAAGAAGAGTACACCAGGAGGGGGAAACTCGACAGTGTTACCGGTGTGGGGAGATGGGACATATCTCCTGGCAGTGTGGGAAACCAGCCGATAAACCTATGCCCACTGCGGAGTCCTCCAGCTCAGCACCCACACACCGTTTTGCCTCGCTCTTGGGAGTCGTAGATGGCGGCCCAGATCGACCCCCCACCTGCCCGGTAACTGTGAATCACCATGATGTGGAGGCCTTACTGGATTCTGGTAGCCGGGCCACCCTGGTGCGTAAGGATTTGGTGGGCCCAACGTGTCTGACCCCGGGAAAGTCCTCCCAGTTTCCTGTGTCCATGGGGACACCAGAGAATACCCCATTACTGAACTTACAATGACCAGCACACGGGGAACCATACACACGACGGCGGGGGTGGTTGATTCCCTCCCCGTCCCTGTCCTAATTGGACGAGACTGCCCAGCCTTTTACCCACTCTGGAGAGAGTCTCAGGAGAGGATAACCCGAGTACCTCGGAAACGGAGAGGCAAGACTCATCCTGGGAAGGCTCCGGTGCAATCCTCCGAGTTACTCACTCCCGCCCGGGCTCTGATAGGGATGGCAGGTGCCCAGACCGACACAGAGACGGAGCTACAGAATCTGGACAAAGAACTGTCTGGTCTGAAGGGGACCGCTGAGAGGTATCGTTTGTTAAAGCAACAGTTAGACATGAAGACAGAAGAGTTAGATATCCTCCAGGCTAAACTCCAACAGAGCTCCTTCCCTAAGCAACAGGAGGAGCTGGAGAGGCTGCGCAGGACCATCGAGGAGTGTGAGGAGACCCTGCGCAGTAGTAAGGAGGTCCAGAAGAAGGCAGAGGAGAAGTACAAGGTGTTGGAGAACAAGATGAAGAATGCGGAGGCAGAGAGAGAGAAGGAACTGAAAGCTGCTCAACAGAAGCTAAACTCTGCTAAAACCAAGGCTGATGCGTTCAGTAAGAAACTCAAGGAGAGACAACAGGAGGCTGAGTCCCTGGTCCTAGAGTTGGAGGAGTTGAAGAGAGAGCAGTCTGGCAAGCCCCACGGCAATGCGGACGCCCTCTCCCGGCGTGATGCCTTCTTCGCTGCCTTTACCCCGACGAGGACGTCGGTCCCGAGGAGGGGGATGTGTGATGTCACGAGAGGCTGTGTCCTGGAGGGACGTTACATCCCCTGAGGTGGCTGCAAACCCAGACAGCTATGGCTCCATCTGCTGGTATGGTCGGGAACTCCACCCCTCTATGGCCAATCTTCCCACGCAGCTGAAACAAATGAGGAGCTGATGAGCTGAAGGTTTGGGAAGGGAAGAGACACAGTCTCCAACCTGGGCTCTCTGGAGAACAAGAGTGCTGCACGTCCACTTCCATGAGGAATATAAGGATTTGGAGATACTTACCTTTGGGAAATACTCACCTTTGGATATATGCACCTGTGGAAATACGTGAGAGACATTTGGAAGGACTTTTTGCTGGGTTGGCCACTAGCTGCAACGTGGACTACAGTAAGGCTGGGGAAAAGTTATCTGAGCGAGTGAGAATTATGATTTTGGATGTGGAAGAGACATCCCTGAACTGTTAACCCTTAAAGAGCCACAAGAGAACAGAATTTTGTTATATTTTCGTTAATTTCCCAAGACCTATAATAAAATCCTTGTTTTGTTTGAACCTTGTCTCCTTGCACTACTTGAGCAATCCCGCTGAAAGCTGTGTAGCCTCTCGTGACGTCACACCTTCTAGACCTGTCTGCTGCCTTTGATACTGTGAACCATCAGATCCTCCTCTCCACCCTCTCCGAGCTGGGCATCTCCGGCGCGGCTCACTCCTGGATTGCGTCCTACCTGACCGGTCGCTCCTACCAAGTGGCGTGGCGAGAAGCTGTCTCCGCACCACGTGCTCTCACCACTGGTGTCCCCCAGGGCTCAGTTCTAGGCCCTCTCCTTTTCTCCCTATACACCAAGTCACTTGGCTCTGTCATATCCTCACATGGCCTCTCCTATCATTGCTACGCTGACGATACACAACTAATCTTCTCCTTTCCCCCTTCTGATAACCAGGTGGCGAATCGCATCTCTGCATGTCTGGCAGACATATCAGTATGGATGACGGATCACCACCTCAAGCTGAACCCTGGCAAGACAGAGCTGCTCTTCCTCCCGGGAAGGACTGCCCGTTCCATGATCTCGCCATCACGGTTGACAACTCCGTTGTGTCCTCCTCCCAGAGTGCGAAGAGCCTTGGCGTGACCCTGGACAACACCCTGTCGTTCTCCGCTAACATCAAGGCGGTGACCCGATCCTGCAGGTTCATGCTCTACAACATTCGGAGAGTACGACCCTGCCTTACACAGGAAGCGGCACAGGTCCTAATCCAGGCACTTGTCATCTCCCGTCTGGATTACTGCAACTCGCTGTTGGCTGGGCTCCCTGCCTGTGCCATTAAACCCCTACAACTCATCCAGAATGCCGCAGCCCGTCTGGTGTTCAACCTTCCCAAGTTCTCTCACGTCACACCCTCCTCCGCACACTCCACTGGCTTCCAGTTGAAGCTCGCATCCGTTACAAGACCATGGTGCTTGCCTATGGAGCAGTGAGGGGAACGGCACCTCCGTACCTTCAGGCTCTGATCAGTCCCTACACCCAAACGAGGGCATTGCGTTCATCCACCTCTGGCCTGCTGGCTCCCCTTCCTCTGCGGAAGCATAGTTCCCGCTCAGCCCAGTCAAAACTGTTCGCTGCTCTGGCACCCCAATGGTGGAACAAGCTCCCTCACGACGCCAGGACAGCGGAGTCACTCACCACCTTCCGGAGACATTTGAAACACCACCTCTTTAAGGAATACCTGGGATAGGATAAAGTAATCCTTCAACCCCCCCCCCTATAAATAAATAAATTATAATAATAATAAAATAAAATAAATGTAAAGTGGTTATCCCACTGGCTATAGGGGTGAATGCACCAATTTGTAAGTCGCTCTGGATAAGAGCGTCTGCTAAATGACGTAAATGTGCCCTTGAGCAAGGCACTTAACCCTAATTGCTCCTGTAAGTCGCTCTGGATAAGAGCGTCTGCTAAATGACTAAAATGTAAATGTAAATGTAAACAATAAATTTGTGGAGTGGTTGAAAAACGAGATTTAAAGACGCCAACGTAAGTGTATGTAAACCTCTGACTTCAACTGTACCTCTGCTGCAGAGGATACGTTTATTAGAGTAACCTGCCTCAGAAATTGCAGCCCAAATAAATGCTTCACAGAGTTCAAGTCACAGACACGTCTCAACATCAACTTTTCAGAGGGGACTGTGTGAATCAGGCCTTCATGGTCGAATTGCTGCAAAGAAACCACTACTAAAGGACACCAATAAGAAGAAGCGACCTGCTTGGGCCAATAAACACGAGCAATGGACATTAGACCGTGGAAATGTGTCCTTTGGTCTGGAGTCGAAATTGGAGAGTTCTTATTCCAACCGCAGTGTCTTCGTGAGACACGGTGTGGGTGAACGGATGATCTCCGCATGTGTATTTCCCACTGTAAAGTATGGAGGAGGAGGTGTTATGTTGTGGGGGTGCTTTGCTGGTGACACTGTCTGTGATTTATTTAGAATTCAAGGCACACTTAACCGGCATGGCAACCACAGCATTCTGCAGCGATACCCCATCTGGTTTGGGCTTAGTGGGACTATCATTTGTTTTTCAACAGGACAATGACCCAACACACCTCCAGGCTGTGTAAGGGCTATTTGACCAAGATGGAGAGTGATTGAGTGCTGCATCAGATGACCTGGCATCACAATCCCCCGACCTCAACCCAATTGAGATGGTTTGGGATGAGTTGAACCGCAGAGTGAAGGAATAGCAGCCAACAAGTGCTCAGCATATGTGGGAACTCCTTCAAGACTGTTGGAAAAGCATTCCAGGTGAAGCTGGTTGAGAGAATGCCAAGAGCGTGAAAGCTGTCATCAAGGCAAAGGGTGGCTATTTGAAGAATCTCAAATATAAAATATATTTTGATTTGTTTAACACTTTTCTGTTTACTACATGATTCCATATGTGTTATTTCATAGTTTTGATGTCTTCACTATTATTCTACAATGTAAAAAATAGTAAAAATAAAGAAAAACCCTTGAATGAGTAGGTGTGCCCAAACTTTAGACTGATAGTGTACATACCATTCTATTGGTTGCAAGAATTTTGTATAATAATTTAAATAAGAAAAACTCAAAGTTTTGAATCAGGCGTTGTTTTGTGTATTTGTATTTTTTATGTATTTATTAAGGATACCCATTAGCTGCTGTGTATGAGTTCATAAACCATGTGCCATGGATTCGGCACATCGAAAATCTCTTCCCAACTATTTTGCAACCTGTATGGCGCAGCCGTTCATTTTTTGGTCCTTAAATGGAACTGGTATACTTTTTTATCACATTATTTTTGTTAAAATTTTGGTCTTTAATGTAGGGCCGACAGACAAGTTCCTTACCTTCTCCCCTTTCGATTAGCCTCCTCCATTTTTGGTTGTAATTTTGGATAGAGAAGACATTTCCATATATTTTTGTTAGCTCCATGTGTGACATAACTCCACTTCATTACTGTTTGTTTGGCTGTCAACAGGCTCGGCATCACTCCCCCCCAGGACAGGCTCTAAGGCCTGTGCGTCTATTCAATTATATTTACTCTCTTCTTCCTGACACAGCAATTCACTGTTGAGATTACCTGTCTGTCTTTGTGTAGTAAACTTAATTAACATACTTTTTTTTTGTGATAGTCCATCTTCTCTACAGACTATCACTAACGTTTCAGCTAACTATCCACTAACCCTAGCCCTAACCCTAACCCTTACCCTAACCCTTATTCTAAACCTAACCCTAACAGTGCCTTAGCAAGCAGTTGCTTATCAACAGATAGTTTGCGGATAGTATGAAAATCCGGACTATCCAAATAATGTGTGACCTTTTTTTCTGGCAGAATTGCACTTTGGGTGAAGGTTGGGAGAGTATTGTTGTGTCAAAGCTTTCTAAAAGTATGTGCATTCTTCAGTATGATCACTGGAACTACTATATAAATATTTATTTAGTAACATCTGAATGGACAATTTACATACTAGGTCTTAGTTTCATGGTACATTTTGTGTTTACAGTATGCTAGTATCTCACATGTAATCAACCAAAGAGCATTAGAAATGACAATATTACAGAAAAAAAGAACCCATGCACAGTACCCAAAGAACAAATATCAATGAATTGTAACAATGTGTGATAAAACAAGACATAAACAAGACTATACAGTTACCTCCCAACTGAAACTGGAACACTTTTCTTTTTTTCCCAGTTGTTTTTTAAACAAATAGTACTAATGAATGGCCACTGGACATGCAGTTGACTAAACATGGTCCCCCATGCAAGAATGTCACAGACTCAGCAGTGGGAGCACATAGGGCTGGTTTCCCAGACATGGTTTAAGCCTGGTTCTGGATCAAAATCACTTTTAAATGGAGATTCTCTATTTAGCATGTTTTTTAGTCCAGGACTAAGCTTAATCTGTGTCTGGGAAACCGAGTGTAACATCTACCATCAGCTTAATGCTCTCTCCTCCTCTTTTGATGCTGAGGCTCTCTGCTGTTCCTCTTCTTCACCACCCTGTGTTCTCCTCATCATAATAATAATAATAATAATAATAATAATAATAATAATAATAATAATCATGGTGAGGGAGGAGTCTTCAGAGAGTTGGTGGAACCGCCCTGACTTCCACCTGCAGTCCCCTGGCCCACCCACTAGAGAACACACAGATAGGAAACAGAAACACAGTCAGAGAGATGAACACAACAACCAGGTTACAGTATATGAGGTCTGGGAATACAATGGACAGCTGAATTGCACAAAGAGGAAAGATTCAGAGGTTAAATCTAATTTCAGCAAATGGAAACGGGGAGGCTGAAGTCACATAATGCACTCTGAAGATTGCATTCGTTTGACCAAAAAATAGTCCTATGTGTGTGTTCGGCCCCCCTTTGCGTTCTGTCGCGCCTCTGTCCGCAAATCAATTGTCACGCACTGTGCCTCAGAAATGCCATGCTCCGTTTAATAAAAATCACACACTAATTTCTCTACTTTCAGAGGACCTCCAATTCAGATTGCAGTTAGTTTAATAACTAGCAAGTATTTTTCAGCTGGCATTTAATAGCTTAAAAAAGGAGAGAGGGAGAGAGGGAGAGAGACTCTGTGTAGAGAAGATGAATAAAGAGGGTGTGGCCGGGGATGTGAATTATTGATGACAACTGTCTGTGGTCTTGAGGGTCAGCGAGTCTTGCACAAAGATTTCAAAACACCAAAGTATGAAAAGCGGCGAGGGAAAATAATGAAAAGTCAAGTGTTTGTGTTTGTGGTTGATGGGTTAGTAAGCTTCCGCTTGGTTCTAGTGAATACACCCCAGGGCTTCTGACTGTGCAGCTACAATGTTAGTCAATGACAGGCACTTCCGTTATTTCATTGTGTAGGCTGCATTACTGTAAACGTTGATGTAGTCCAGGAACTGTTTCTGGTCTCCATTAATGAGGGTGGAGGAGTAGTGTTTTTAAATAGCTTAGTGAATTAAGCCTCTTCCTCTCCTCCTCTCCCACTACATGGATGGATTGTTTTGTTTATACACTGCTCAAAAAAATTAAGGGAACACTAAAATAACACATCCTAGATCTGAATGAATGAAATAATCTTATTAAATAATTTTTTCTTTACATAGTTGAATGTGCTGACAACAAAACCACACAAAAATGATAAATGGAAATCAAATTTATCAACCCATGTAGGTCTGGATTTGGAGTCACCCTCCAAATTAAAGTGGAAAACCACACTACAGGCTGATCCAACTTTGATGTAATGGCCTTAAAATAAGTCAAAATGAGGCTCAGTAGTGTGTGTGGCCTCCACGTGCCTGTATGACCTCCCTACAACGCCTGGGCATGCTCCTGATGAGGTGGCGGATGGTCTCCTGAGGGATCTCCTCCCAGACCTGGACTAAAGCATCCGCCAACTCCTGGACAGTCTGTGGTGCAACGTGGCGTTGGTGGATGGAGCGAGACATGATGTCCCAGATGTGAACGGGCGGTCCATAGCATCAATGCCTTCCTCTTGCAGGAACTGCTGACACACTCCAGCCACATGAGGTCTAGCATTGTCTTGCATTAGGAGGAACCCAGGGCCAACCGCACCAGCATATGGTCTCACAAGGGGTCTGAGGATCTCATCTCGGTACCTAATGGCAGTCAGGCTACCTCTGGCGAGCACATGGAGAGCTGTGCGGCCCCCCAAAGAAATGCCACCCCACACCATGACTGACCCACCGCCAAACCGGTCATGCTGGAGGATGTTGCAGGCAGCAGAATGTTCTCCACGGCGTCTCCAGACTCTGTCACGTCTGTCACATGTGCTCAGTGTGAACCTGCTTTCATCTGTGAAGAGCACAGGGCGCCAGTGGCGAATTTGCCAATCTTGGTGTTCTCTGGCAAATGCCAACGTCCTGCACGGTGTTGGGCTGTAAGCACAACCCCCACCTGTGGACGTCGGGCCCTCATACCACCCTCATGGAGTCTGTTTCTGACCGTTTGAGCAGACACATGCACATTTGTGGCCTGCTGGAGGTCATTTTGCAGGGCTCTGGCAGTGCTCCTCCTGCTCCTCCTTGCACAAAGGCGGAGGTAGCGGTCCTGCTGCTGGGTTGTTGCCCTCCTACGGCCTCCTCCACGTCTCCTGATGTACTGGCCTGTCTCCTGGTAGCGCCTCCATGCTCTGGACACTACGCTGACAGACACAGCAAACCTTCTTGCCACAGCTCGCATTGATGTGCCATCCTGGATGAGCTGCACTACCTGAGCCACTTGTGTGGGTTGTAGACTCCGTCTCATGCTACCACTAGAGTGAAAGCACCGCCAGCATTCAAAATTGACCAAAACATCAGCCAGGAAGCATAGGAACTGAGAAGTGGTCTGTGGTCACCACCTGCAGAACCACTCCTTTATTGGGGGATGTCTTGCTAATTGCCTATAATTTCCACCTGTCGTCTATTCCATTTGCACAACAGCATGTGAAATGTATTGTCAATCAGTGTTGCTTCCTAAGTGGACAGTTTGATTTCACAGAAGTGTGATTGACTTGGAGTTACATTGTGTTGTTTAAGTGTTCCCTTTATTTTTTTTAGCAGTGTATAATCCTGCTTGTGTTTTATTGTCCCTATACAAGCTGGAGAAGCAGAGCTCTATGGCTTGTTGTTTACTAACACCTTGCTGTCTACTTCCCCTTGAGATGTGTGGTCATAATGTCAAGGATAAAACTTCATATTTCTTCTTCCATCAGTATACATGTTGACTAACATAGAAAGACGGACGGACGGGCGGACATACAGTATAAATGAATGAATAGATTGACACCCACACACACATACACACACGCACATACTGTACCTCTACTAGGGGGTGCCAGTGGGCGATGGGCTTGCGGGGGTATGACAACATCTCGTTCCAGTGGCAACGACCCAGGCTCTCCGCCTCGTTGCCCACCCTACACACTCCAATGATCTCGTTGTGACCTACACTATGGGATGGGGGTCACATCAAACATACGGTCACATCAAAACCTTCTGTTTCCATACATGCACTCCCATTCATGTTTTTGTTTAAAAATATATATATAATAAAAATCATATTGTAGGTAGTCCACTTGTCTGACAGAATAAAAAGCCCTGTAGGTTTGGTATCCTAGTGCATTTTCTGTCCAACAGCGTGTTCTTTGGTGTAATAATTATAGTGATGTTTGGCAGATTATATCAACTCCTCAAATATTTACTCTGAACAGCATCAGGAGGCAAGGAGTCTGTACTCTGTGTTCTCCAGGCTTGTTCGTCAACATTTTCATTTTTTGTAATGTTGTTTTCTCTCTATGGAGCTGAGTTAACAGAATGCCAGCTGCTTTTCAAACCCATGATCAACTAAAACGTGTTACACTTAGGAAGTCTCAGCTACAGTACCAGTCAAAAGTTTGGACACACCTACTCATTCCAGGGTTTTTCTTTATTTTTTATTATTTTCTACATTGTAGAATAATAGTGAAGACATCAACACTATGAAATAACACATATGGAATCAGGTAGTAACAAAAAAAGAGTTAAACAAATCAAAATATATTTTAAATTTGTGATTCTTCAGATAGCCACCCTTTGCCTTGATGACAGCTTTGCACACTCTTGGCATTCTCTCAACCAGCTTCATGAGGTAATCACCTGGAATGCATTTCAATTAACAGGTGTGCCTTGTTAAAAGTTAATTTGTGGAATTTCTTTCCTTCTTAATGCGTTTGAGCCAATCAGTTGTGTTATGACAAGGTAGGGGTGGTATACAGAAGATAGCCCTATTTGGTAAAAGACCAAGTCCATATTATGGCAAGAACAGCTCAAATAAGCACAGAGAAACGACAGTCCACCATTACTTTATGACATGAAGGTCAGGCAATACGAAACATTTCAAGAACTTTGAAAGTTTCTTCAAGTGCAGTCGCAAAAAACATCAAGAGCTATGACAAAACTGGCTCTCATGAGGACCGCCACAGGAATGGAAGACCCAGAGTTACCTCTGCTGCAGAGGATATGTTCATTAGAGTTACTAGCCTCAGAAATTGCAGCCCAAATAAATGCTTCACAGAGTTCAAGTAACAGACACATCTCAACATCAACTGTTCAGAGGAGACTGTGTGAATCAGGCCTTCATGGTTGAATTGCTGCAAATAAACCACTGCTAAAGGACACCAATAAGAAGAAGAGACCTGCTTGGGCCAAGAAACACGAGCAATGGACATTAGACCGGTGGAAATTTGTCCTTTGATCTGGAGTCCAAATTGGAGATTTTGGATTGCAACCGCCGTGTCTTTGTGAGACGCAGTGTGGGTGAACGGATCTCCGCATGTGTAGTTCCCAACGTAAAGCATGGAGGAAGAGGTGTTATGGTGTGGGGGTGCTTTGCTGGTGACACTGTCTGTGATTTATTTAGAATTCAAGGCACACTTAACCAGCATGGCTACCACAGCATTCTGCAACGATACGCCATCCCATCTGGTTTGGGCTTAGTGGGACTATCATTTGTTTTTCAACAGGACAATGACCCAACAAATATTCAGGCTGTGTAAGGGCTATTTGACCAAGAAGGAGTGATGGAGTGCTGCATTAGATGACCTGGCCTCCACAATCCCCCGACCTCAACCCAATTGAGATGGTTTGGGATGAGTCAGACGGCAGAGTGAAGGAAAAGCAGCCAACAAGTGCTCAGCATATGTGGGAACACCTTCAAGACTGTTGGAAAAGCATTCCAGCTGAAGCTGGCTGAGAGAATGCCAAGAGTGTGCAAAGTTGTCATCAAGGCAAAGGGTGGCTATTTGAATATATTTTGATTTGTTTCACACTTTTTTGGTTACTTCATGATTCCATATGTGTTATTTCGTAGTTTTGATGTCTTCACTATTATTCTACAATGTAGAAAATAGTAAAAATAAAGAAAACCCCTTGAATTAGTAGGTGTGTCCAAACTTTTGACTGGGACTGTATGTGTTTGTATACCGCTAACATACTGCTTTCTCATTTTATTTTCAGTGTATCGTAGTCACCACAAACCTGCAGGCTATTTGCAGAAAATAAAACATAAACTGCTGCCATAATGATATGGAGTTCAGTTCATAAAAGCTTTACAAAAATGAAATGTATTTACCGATCGTAGTCCATCACTGCTATTAGGAGACTGATCTGATCAATGTTCTCGGGAGGTACATCAAATACTATGGCTTCGTTGTAGACAGGATTCAGAGTGTTTCGCTTGGTGGATGTTTTCCTCTTCTTCAATCTCCGTCCCTCACACATTAAAGACACCTTCACATAGGGATCTAGAGAGAGTTGGGACACAGTGGGGGAAAGGGGAAACCCAAGGAGTAACTGATGGGGTACGTCCACATAGGCCTATGGTCAAAATTTGTGCACTATATAGGGAATATGGTGCCATTTCGGATGCAGACATGGCCTCTTCAACAGTCGTGCTACATTGATATGTTTTGTCATGCCTTCTGCTCAATGGACCATGTTATTAAAAGACTGGGAGACAGAAATTCCATTTGATATATTACCCTGTCATATTAGACTAGACCCCAGTCCCTACATTATTGACCCCCTACCTGAGGCTCCAGTGATGTCCATGGCTTTGAGGTTCCTAGCCTTGATCATTGTGATGGTCAGCCTTCCAGCCGTTGGTAGGTAACAGAGGGAGAACATGAGATCGCCCAAGTCCACATTGTCCTAAAAAGTATTGAAAACATCAGTGAAAAATGTTTAGTAACCGAATGTCTCACAATGTCATCATACATTATAGCTCTGGCTTCCCTGTTAGAGATTCTGCAGGTTCACAGTGAGTTAACAGGTAGAGCAGCGTTCCAATTATCACTTTCGAAAATAGCTTTTCTGTGAGAGAGTAATGTGTTCGTCAGACACCAGCATCACTCACAAGGTTAGTTACCGGCAGGGAATATGGAGGCCACAAGTCTCACCTCCGGTTGAGGCATGCACCTCACAATGGTAGGTAACCCTGACAACCCTGTTAATCCTGTAGGTTTTTGAAGCTGGGAGCCCACTAAATAAGCAGCATCTTCAGGCTTGGCTAGCACTAGCCTGACATCTGAATTAGGCTTTGTGTGCGTGCGTGTTTGTGCATACGCATGTGGTTGTGTGTGTGTGTGTGTGCGTACGTGTCACAGGAGATTGGTGGCACCTTAATTGGGGAGGACGGGCTCATGCTAATGGCTGGAGCCGAATAGGTGGAATGGTATCAAATACATCAAACACGTGGTTTGATGTGTTTGATGCCATTCCATTCACTCCATTCCAGCCATTATTATGAGCCGTCCTCCCCTCAGCAGCCTCAACTGGTGCGTGTGTGCTCCTTAGCCTTTAGCTGTACAGGCCTGTTATAACAGATCATTCCCCCTGTGTGAAGATTCCCGTCAGCAGGCCCCTGGGCTCAGTGTGAGGGAAGCCCCATTATTCTGCATCAGCAGGAAAGGTCAGTCCAGCTCTCCACAGAGAACCACTCATTATCAGGACTGCCCTGGTCACCTCCTGCCTGGTCAGTGGTCAGTCCCAGTATCACAAACACACACACACACACAGCCTCCCCAAGAAGCTAGCTAGCTCACACCCTGCTGGAGCTCTGTTGCCAGGGATATCAGGCCATTCTGCCTGGCTGTCATGGCTCTGACAAGCCCATCGTCAACATTGGCAACTGGGTTTAGTTCCTCATATAGCACACTGTGTTCTCTAAGGGAATATGTTCACTGATTAAGTAACTGAAGTTTGAATATACTGAAAGGCAAACACAGCTCCATTTATGCTCATTGCTCACTCAACGTCGACGGACCTGAATTGGAAAATGTATT
Source organism: Coregonus clupeaformis (assembly GCF_020615455.1). Classification (NCBI taxonomy): domain Eukaryota; kingdom Metazoa; phylum Chordata; class Actinopteri; order Salmoniformes; family Salmonidae; genus Coregonus; species Coregonus clupeaformis. The sequence goes on along the minus strand of NC_059197.1, from coordinate 50,288,960 downwards.
TCTGTAGGAATAGTGTCCCAAACTGTAACTTCAAAGCTCAAAAGTTAAGCTCAAAGTTTAAGAATAACATGCTGTCTGATGCGCTACATTGTTCTAATGTGCTGTATATGAAAAATGCATGTTGCTATAAGTGGGTCTCAACTCTGATAGTTACTTTGATGTTCCATTTCAAAGCCTCTCTAAAACACCTCACATCACATCCACCAGAGATCAATGGACATGGTTGCTAAGGACTTGCACTAATAATGTATGCTGTTTGTTGTGTTCTTCTTTGTGCATTGTAATTCATGTCCTGTCCTGCAAGGAATGTGAAAGATTTTGGAGGTTGTTGTTGACTTTTAGTTTTTAGACAAGGACATTGATTGGGAGTTTGAAAAAGGTCAGGTGCAACGGTGGAAAATGTAGAATTGGGACATTCATTCAAGCATCAATAAGTGTTCTATCTGGATAGTTGTAATGGCAGATCTAATGCAATCTACTGTATCCAAAACAACATTAGGGCGCGCTAATACTGCTCTCTGGCCCGTCCAATATCACTATCAATTGAATCAAACAAAATAGTTGATTTATCAAGGCTGTCAACATAGGGCAAGGAACCACAGTGACCTCTAACCTACAGCATCATCAGTCCACACTTTGCAATACAAACACACACAGACACACACACACACAGACTCTCAGCCTCTACACACACACACACACACACACACACACACACACACAGATTAGGGGTGGAACCATGCAACCCATCCCTCTCAGGCTAAATAATCAAATTACCCACTTCCATCTGCAGACTATAGGATAACAGTCGCCTCTTACTCGTTGAAGCACTTAAATCAAGTCTGTGGTGGAATTATGGTCACTTGTGCTCTTTCAATGAAATTACACTGGAGCTCTAAAGGCCTCCAATATGGCTGAGCGAGAATGTTGGCAGTCTATCTTCTGTAATTATCCATCACCCTGGGATCTCTCTCTCTTTTTAAAGGGCCTCTTAATAGACAGGGTGTGTTGCTACCATGTTAGTAGAGAGAAACAGAGGGAGACAAAGAGAGAGGGAGATAGAGAGGTGAAATAGCCACCGTGTGTAAGGCCATGTCGTGCCATGTCATTTTATTACATCAGCAGACAGTAAGTCAGCAGTTGTGACCCACTGTGGAACAACATGAATCCCCACTTTAGCTGTGCGACCCGGGCTGGTATCTGCTAAATGTACACTGACAGAATCAGGGTAAGCTAACACATTAGAACTACCTAAGATAGTACTCATGTTTGACTAGTTAACAACAACAGAGTTTGGGATGTTGTCATCTTGTGAATAAAACATTCTTAAAGTCCCAATGCAGCCGTTTTTATATCAATATCAAATTATTTCTGGGTAACAATTAAGTACCTTACTGTAATAGTGGGAAAAAATTATATTGAGCAAAAATGACTGTGGGAAACTGAAAACTAGCTGTTATTGGCAGAGATGTTCGAAACACTCTTTGTTATTGGGCTATTAACCAATTTACGCATGGAAAGCCAAAACTCCCACCCATGCATACCTGCTGATTAGAAGGTCCTGTGTAGATTTTATTTTCAACCAGCAACTATCAGGAAATAACACTGATCACATTTTTGGTAACACTTTATTAGTATAGTCCATCTGTTGATGCTCTACAGACTATCAGTAACATTTCAACTAACTATCTACTAACCCTAGCCTTAACCCTAACCTTAACCCTAATCCTTACCCTAAACTTAACCATTACCCTAATCCTAACCCTAAACTTAACCTTAACCCTTACCCTAACCCTTATTCGAACCTAATCCTAACCGTAACCTTAACAAGCAGTTGCTTATCAACAGATAGTTTGTTGATAGTATGGCCATCTGTAGAGCATCTACATGGACTATCCGGACTATCCAAATAAAGTGTGACCAAATGCTTTTATAGTGTTAGTTTCATCAGCTGTTTTATAATATTATATAAAACACAGGAAAAACTGAATTTTGACTGCACTGGGCCTTTAATACTCAATGGACCTGGTGGAAATGTGAATAAAATCTGGATGTGTTTTTCAGTGGTGACCGCTCTTCTCTCAGCAGTTGGCCTAGTAAATCATCCTGATTCACCTTTTCCTCTTCCCTCTGTCATTCTCTCACACTGATAAATGGATTGCCCTTTACGTACTTTACTCCTCAATGTATTTATCTTACTTACTTAATTCTCTTCATTACTGGAGGAACAACGAGGCCTGAATATATTTAAAGATGACCTTAAAATAGTTGAAAAACAAAAATGCAGTGCTGCATCACTCGCATAGGCCTAGATAATGCCTTAATGCTGGAATCAATAATGGTGGAAGTGCCACGTCCGTTTGCAATATTACAACAACAAAGAAGTTACTGCAAACAACAAACACTGTTTTTTCCCCCCTCTGACATCATTGCATGCAGGATAGAACAGCAGAATATGTAAAGACATGGCGGTGGGGCGGAAGTACATTATGCTGCAGTGGTGGTTATTGTGGAGCTAGGTAGTAAACCTGCTGCAATGGATCATGCCACACACAGTCATGCTAATTACAGTATGTCCCAAGTTGGCTCAGATCAGTACTATTGACTGTCGTTGCAGGGACACAAATTACTGTGCTCTTTGTAATCTTTGTTATAACAGCCTGACAATTAATGTGAACCTGAAGAGGCTATTGGTCTGAGTTCTAGAATAGATGAGTTAAGCTGTGTCTAATTAAAAGTGTTACCAAAGTGGTAAACAGCAACAGGTCCCTCCATCCATCCAGATCCAGATCCTTTATCTTCCTGACAGAATAAACCGTAAGTGATCCTGTTCTATTGTCTAACGGTTCAATTCAACACTCAAAGGTGGCTTTCTGACCTAGAGGCTTATAGAGACCAAGTAAAAGGTTTGGAGCTGGTGCACTTGTATGGGTATTTGTGTCTCTCTCTGGCCCTGGAAGATGTGGAATAAGGAAAAAACTAACATTTTTCATTGTTATCGAAGAAGTACAGGGGCTTGCGAAAGTATTCACCCCCCTTGGCATTTTTCCTATTTTGTTGCCTTACAACCTGGAATTAAAATTTATTTTTTGTGGGTTTGTATCATTTGATTTACACAACATGCCTATCACTTTGAAGATGCAAAATATATTTTTTGTGAAACAAAAGAAATAAGACAAAAAAACAGAACACTTGAGCGTGCATAACTATTCACCCCCCAAAGTCAATACTTTGTAGAGCCACCTTTTGCAACAATTCTAAAATTAGCCTCCGAAATTGTCGCAACCCCTATTACTAGCTTGTTCAACCTCTCTTTCGTAACGTCTGAGATCCCCAGAGATTGGAAAGCTGACGCGATCATCCCCCTCTTCAAAGGGGGTGACACTCTAGATCCAAACTGTTACAGACCTATATCCATCCTGCCCTGCCTTTCGAAAGTATTTGAAAGCCAAGTTAACAAACAGATCACCGACCATTTAGAATCCCACCGTACCTTCTCCGCTATGCAATCCGGTTTCCGAGCTGGTCATGGGTGCACCTCAGCCACGCTCAAGGTCCTAAAAGACAGTACTGCGCAGCCGTCTTCATCGACCTGGCCAAGGCTTTCGACTCTGTCAACCACCGCATTCTTATTGGCAGACTAAATAGCCTTTGTTTCTCTAATGACTGCCTCGCCTGGTTCACCAACTACTTCTCAGATAGAGTTCAATGTGTCAAATCGGAGGGCCTGTTGTCTGGACCTCTGGCTGTCTCTATGGGGGTGCCACAGGGTTCAATTCTCGGGCCGACTCTATTCTCTGTGTATATCAATGATGTCACTCTTGCTGCTGGTGACGCTCAGATCCACCTCTATGCGGACGACACCATTTTGTATACATCTGGACCTTCATTGGACACTGTGTTAACAAACTTCCAAACGAGCTTCAACACCATACAACACTCCTTCCGTAGCCTCCAACACTCTTAAACACTAGTAAAATGAAATGCATGCTCTTCAACCGAACGCTGCTTGCACCCGCCCACCCGACCGCTGCTTGCACCCGCCCACCCGACTAGAATCACTACTCTCGACGGGTCTGACCTAGAGTATGTGGACAACTACAAATACCTAGGTGTCTGGTTAGACTGTAAACTCTCCTTCCAGACTCACATTAAGCATCTCCAATCAAAAGTTAGATCTAGAATCGGCTTCCTATTTCGCAACAAAGGCTCCTTCACTCATGCTGCCAAACATGCCCTCGTAAAACTGACTATGCTACCGATCCTTGACTTCGGCGATGTCATTTACAAAATAGCCTCCAACACTACTCAGCAAATTGGATGTAGTCTATCACAGTGCCATCCGTTTTGTCACCAAAGCCCCATATACGACCCACCATTGTGACCTGTACGCTCTTGTTGGCGGGCCCTCACTACATATTCGTCGCCAAACCCACTGGCTCTAGGTCATCTATAAATCACTGCTGGGCAAATCCCCGTCTTATCTTAGCTCACTGGTCACCATAGCAACACCCACCCGTAGTCTGCACTCCAGCAGGTATATGTCACTGGTCATCCCCAAAGCCAACACCTCCTTTGGCCGCCATTCCTTCCAGTTCTCTGCTGCCAATGACTGGAACGAACTGCAAAAATCTCTGAAGCTGGAGACTCTTATCTCCATCACTAACTTTAAGCGTCAGTTGTCAGAGCAGCTTACCGATCACTGCACCTGTACACAGCCATTCTGAAATTAGCCACCCAACTACCTCATTCCCATATTGTTATTTATTTTGCTAATTTGCACCCCAGTATCTCTATTTGCACATCATCTTTTGCACATCTATCATTCCAGTGTTAATTACGAAATTGTTACTATTTTTGCACTATGGCCTATTTATTGCCTTACCTCCATAACTTACTACATTCGCACACACTGTATATATATTTTCTGTTGCATTTTTGACTTTATGTTTTGTTTACCCCATATGTAACTCTGTGTTGTTGTTTTTATCGCACTGCTTTGCTTTATCTTGGCCAGGTCGCAGTTGTAAATGAGAACTTGTTCTCAACTGGCTTACCTGGTTAAATAAAGGTGAAATAAAATACAATAAATAAAAAATTGTCCTGCTGGAAGGTGAACCTTTGCAAAGTCTCAAATCTCTGGAAGTCTGAAACAGGTTTCCCTCAAGAATTTCCCTGTATTTAGCGCCATCCATCATTCCTTCAATTCTGACCAGTTTCCCAGTCCCTGCCGATGGAAAAACATCCCCACAGCATGATGCTGCCACCACCATGCTTCATGTGGGGATGGTGTTCTCGGGGTGATGAGAGGTGTTGGGTTTGCGCCAGACACAGCGTTTTCCTTGATGGCCAAAAAGCAAAATTTTTGTCTCATCTGACCAGAGTACCTTCTTCCATATGTTTGCGGAGTCTCCCACATGCCTTTTGGCCAACACCAAACGTGTTTGCTTATTTATTTTTTAAGCAATGGCTTTTTTCTGGCCACTCTTCCGTAAAGCCCAGCTCAGTGGAGTGTACAGCTTAAAGTGGTCCTATGGACATATACTCCAATCTCCGCTGTGGAGCTTTGCAGCTCCTTCAGGGTTATCTTTGGTCTCTTTGTTGCCTCTCTGATTAATGCCCTCCTCGCCTGGTCCGTGAGTTTTGGTGGGCAGCCCTCTCTTGGCGGGTTTGTTGTGGTGCCATATTCTTTCAATTTTTTTATAATGGATTTAATGGTGCTCCATGGGATGTTCAAAGTTTTGGATATTTCTTTATAACCCAACCCTGATCTGTACTTCTCTACAACTTTGTCCCTGACCTGTTTGGAGAGCTCCTTGGTCTTTATGGTGCCGCTTGCTTGGTGGTGCCCCTTGCTTAGTGGTGTTGCAGACTCTGGGGCCTTTCAGAACAGGTGTATATATACTGAGATCATGTCACACTTAGATTGCACACAGGTGGGCTTTATTTAACTAATTATGTGACTTCTGAAGGTAATTGGTTGCACCAGATCTTATTTAGGGGCTTCATAGCAAAGGGGGTGAATACATATGCACGCACCATTTTTCCGTTATTACTTTTTTAGAATTTTCTGAAACAAGTTATTTTTTTCATTTCACTTTCACTATTTTGCGTATGTCCATTACATGAAATCCAAAAATAAAAGTCAATTTAAATTACAGGTTGTAATGCAACAAAATAGGAAAAACGCCAAGGGGGATGAATACTTTTGCAAGGCACTGTTGGTGGTGTGTAAAATTTTCAAAGTATTCTTGACCTCCCTACTCTTCATGCGATCCTACAGTTTATTTATGGAGATGTACCACTTTAATGCCAAATGTGATGCCAGTTTACAGCTTTTATGTTACATATGGGATGTTTGAAACCTAACTTCACCCTGAGGTATGATTTATGCATGGACTAGTGCTTGGACTTCTGATGTCCCATGCTCTGTTCCCAGGGGGGCTGGCCCAGTTGGCTGAGTGGCTGTGTGTGCGTGTGTATTTGTGTACATTATGTTTGTGGCCGCGTGTGGCCGTTTGTGTGTGTATGTGTCTGTGTGTTTGTACTTGCTTCCACTTTAAAGCAAACCCATGGCTCCCAAGTGAGCTCACCCACATGACACAGGAAGTAGATTTTTATTTTATTTTTTGATCTAGGAAGTCGCCAAGCTTGACATTCTCTGAGAGTCAACATGTGAAAGACTGGCCTCCTGAGCAAAGCTGTGAAAATATCTACTCTATAGTATTTTAGCCTATATTTCTGACCTTATTTAAAGTGACTGGCTGTTAATGGATTGATAGCTTTTAGATCTCAATCTTTAATTTGCCTTCAATCTTCCACTAACCCTTCTCCACGTTATAGCTTTTAGCAATTCTAATCAAAATGCACAAAAATATGTACCTGTACAGGTTGTTCATCTCAATGGGTACTAATTATAGATCTATATTAACGTGCAACTTGCCCAGTGTAGAGCCAATGACAGAAAGTACCTAGCCCTAGACTTAATTGTCCTCAAGGCATTGTCTAAGCCTTACCATACTATTGATTAACTGAAATCCCTACACTGGTGGTAAATCATGGGATCATGGGAAGTGAAAATGAACACAAGTAAAAAAAGAGCATGGCCCTCCAGGCAGACAGTAAGTAGATAGATGTATGCACTCACTAACTGTAAGTCGCTCTGGATAAGAGCGTCTGCTAAATGACTAAAATGTAAATGTAAATATACAGTACAGTACTGGACTCGCATTGTCAGAAAAGCTCTGGAGTCTTAATTGGCTATCTCAATAGAAGTCTACAGTCTCATTGGAGTCTCACTGAAGGAATAAAGACTATGGTGTCATTGAAGGATTGTAAGTTGTCTGCAGTCTCAAGGGAGGACTGTAGTCTCAATTTTATATATATATATATATATATACTACCGTTCAAAAGTTTGGGGTCACTTAGAAATGTCCTTGTTTTCGAAAGAAAAGCAATTTTCTGTCCATTAAAATAACATCAAATTGATCAGAAATACAGTGTAGACATTGTTAATGTTGTAAATGGCTATTGTAGCTGGAAATGGCAGATTTTTTTATGGAATATCTACATAGGCGTACAGAGGCCCATTATCAGCAACCATCAGTCCTCTGTTCCAATGGCACATTGTGTTTGCTAATCCAAGTTTATCATTTTAAAAGGCTAATTGATCATTAGAATGTCACGATCGTCATAATGAGTGGACCAAGGCGCAGCGTGATATGCGTACATCTCTTTAATAGTGTACTTAGCAACACGATACAAATAACAAAACAACAAAAACGATACGTGAAGTCCTCGGTCATATACACAAACCTACACGGAACAAGATCCCACGAATCACAAGTGCACAAAAGGCTGCCTAAGTATGGTTCCCAATCAGAGACAACAAGCAACAGCTGATTCAGCTGATCCTCTGATTGAGAACCACCCCGGCCAACATAGAAACACATAACCTAGAACAGAACATAGAAAACGAAACATAGACACTACACAAAGAAACTAACACCCTGGCTCAACATACAAGAGTCCCCAGAGCCAGGGCGTGACAGTACCCCCCAAAGGCGCGGACTGCGACCGCGCCAACAAAAACCCAACAGGGGAGGGGCCGGGTGGGCATTCCACCTCGGAGGCGGATCCGGCTCCGGGCGTGACCACCACCCTCTAACAACCCCCCCGTAGCGCCCCTGGTCTGGTCACGCTGGCTGGAGCTGGACTGGACATCGTGGAGCGGATTGCTTAGGCTCCGGTGTGGAGCAGCTGACCGGTACCTGACCAGGCACCGGTGAAACAGGCACGGGCTGTGCCGGACTGATGACGCGCACCACAGGCTTGGTGCGGGGAGCAGGAATGGGCCGGACCAGGCTGACGACGCGCACCACTGACTTGGTGCGGGGAGCAGGAACGGGCCGGACCGGGCTGACGATGCGCACCACTGGCTTGGTGCGGGGAGCAGGAATGGGCCGGACCGGGCTGACGACGCGCACCACTGGCTTGGTGCGGGGAGCAGGAACGGGCCGGACCGGGCTGACGACGCGCACCACAAGCTTGGTGCGAGGGGCAGGAACAGGCCGGACCGGGCTGGCGACGCGCACCACAGGCTTGGTGCGGGGAGCAGGAACAGGCCGGGCCGGGCTGGCGACGCGCACCACAGGCTTGGTGCGAGGGGCAGGAACAGGCCGGGCCGGGCTGGCGACGCGCACCACAGGCTTGGTGCGGGGAGCAGGAACAGGCCGGGCCGGGCTGGCGACACGCACCATTGGCTTGGTGCGAGGTGCAGGAACAGGCCGGGCCGGGCTGGCGACGCGCACCATTGGCTTGGTGCGAGGGGCAGGAACAGGCCGGGCCGGGCTGGCGACGCGCACCACAGGCTTGGTGCGAGGGCCAGGAACAGGCCGGGCCGGGCTGGGCTGGCGACGCGCATCACAGGCTTGGTGCGAGGGACAGGAACAGGCCGGACCGTACTGGGAACACAGACCACTGGCTTTGTGCGGGGATCAGGAACGGGCCGGACCGGACTGGTAACACACCTCAGTACCTCTCGCCGTGCCTCTACACTATCCCTCCCTCTAACGACCAATGGCCCCCGTAACCTGGTGGCCTTCTCTCCTCGTCCACAAACTCGCCCTGTATCTGCCTCCAGCAGCCCCGTCGTCCATGCCGTGTGCCCCCCCAAAATGTTTTATTGGGGGTGCCTCTCGTCTGTCCGACGACGACACTGTTGGCGCCGTACCTCCTCTCTCGCCAGGGCTTTAACTTTAGCCCATGGCCCTTTACCCGCGAACATGTCCTCCCAGGACCACCATTGGCCCACCTGGGCCATCGCCAACCTCTCCAGCTCCTTACCCGGCGTTTGCTCCTGGAAACGCTGCTTGGTCCTGTTTTGGTGGGATCTTCTGTCACGATCGTCATAATGAGTGGACCAAGGCGCAGCGTGATATGCGTACATCTCTTTAATAGTGTACTTAGCAACACGATACAAATGACAAAACAACAAAAACGATACGTGAAGTCCTCGGTCATATACACAAACCTACACGGAACAAGATCCCACGAATCACAAGTGCACAAAAGGCTGCCTAAGTATGGTTCCCAATCAGAGACAACAAGCAACAGCTGATTCTCGTTGCCTCTGATTGAGAACCACCCCGGCCAACATAGAAACACATAACCTAGAACAGAACATAGGAAACGAAACATAGACACTACACAAATAAACTAACACCCTGGCTCAACATACAAGAGTCCCCAGAACCATGGCGTGACATAGAAAACCCTTTTGCAATTTATGTTAGCACAGCTGAAAACTGTTTTGCTGATTTAAAGAAGCAATAAAACTGGCCTTCTTGAGACTAGTTGAGTATCTGGCGCATCAGCAATTGTGGGTTCGATTACAGGCTCCAAAATGGCCAGAAACAAATAACTTTCTTCTGAAACTCATCAGTCTATTCTTGTTCTGAGGAATTAAGGCTATTCCATGCGAGAAATTGCCAAGAAACTGAAGATCTCGTACAATGCCGTGTACTACTCCCTTCACAGAACAGCCCAAACTGTCTCTAACCAGAATAGAAAGAGGAGTGGGAGGCCCCGGTGCACAACTGAGCAAGAGGACAAATACATTAGAGTGTCTAGTTTGAGAAACAGACGCCTCAAAGGTCCTCAACTGGCAGCTTCATTAAATAGTACCTGCAAAACACCAGTCTCAACGTCAACAGTGAAGAGGCGACTTCAGGATGCTGACCTTCTAGGCAGAGTTGCAAAGAAAAAGCCATATCTCAGACTGCCTATCTTAATCTTTTATTTTTATTGGCCAGTCTGAGATATGGCTTTTTCTTTGCAACTCTGCCTAGAAGGTCAGCATCCCGGAGTCGCCCTGCCCTGCTAGAGCTGCCCCGGTCAACTTTATGTGCTGCTGTTGTGAAGTGGAAACGTCTAGGAGCAACAAAAAGCTCAGCCACAAAGTGGTAGGCCACACAAGCTCACAGAACGGGACCGCCGAGTGCTGTTGCGCAAAGCGCGTACAAATCGTCTGTCCTCGGTTGCAACACTCACAAACGAGTATCAAACTGCCTCTGGAAGCAACGTCAGCACAAGAACTGTTCGTCGGGAGCATCATGAAGTGGGTTTCCATGGCCAAGCAGCCGCACACAAGCCTAAGATTACCATGTGCAATGCCAAGCATAGGCTGAAGTGGTGTAAAGCTCGCCGCCATTGGACTGGAGCAGTGGAAATGCGTTCTCTGGAGTGATGAATCACGCTTCACCATCTGGCAGTCCGACGTACGAATCTGGGTTTGGCGAATGCCAGGAGTACGCTACCTGCCCGAATGCATAGTCCCAACTGTAAAGATTGGTGAAGGAGGAATAATGGTCTGGGGCTGTTTATCAAGGTTTAGGCTAGGCCCCTTAGTTCAAGTAAAGGGAAATCTTAATGCTACAGCATACAATTGCATTCTAGACAATTCTGTGCTTCCAACATTGTGCCAACAGTTTGTGGAAGGCCCTTTCCTATTTCAGCATGAAAATGCCCCTGTGCACAAAGCGAGGTCCATACAGAAATGGTTTGTCGAGATCAGTGTGGAAGAACTTGACTGACCAGCACAGAGCCCTGACCTCAACCCCATCGAACACCTTTGGGATGAATTGGAATGCCGACTGCGAGCCAGGCCTAATCGCCCAACATCAGTGCCCTACCTCACTAATGCTCTTGTGGCTGAATGGAAGCAAGTCCCTGCAGCAATGTTCCAACATCTAGTGGAAAGCCTTCCCAGAGGAGTGGAGGCTGTTATAGCAGCAAAGCGGGGACCAAGTCCATATTAATGCGCAGGATTTTGGAATGAGATGTCCGACGAGCCGGAGTCCACATACATATGGTCATGTAGTGTGTGTGTGTGTGTGTGTGTGTGTGTGTGTATATATGCAGTTGAAGTCGGAAGTTTACATACACTTAGGTTGGAGTCATTAAAACTTGTTTTTCAACCACTCCACAAATTTCTTGTTAACAAACTATAGTTTTTGCAAGTCAGTTAGGACATCTACTTTGTGCATGACACAATTTTTCCAACAATTGTTTACAGACAGATTATTTCACTTATAATTCACTGTATCACAATTCCAGTGGGTCAGAAGTTTACATACACTAAGTTGCCTTTAAACAGCTTGGAAAATTCCAGAAAATTATGTCATGGCTTTAGAAGCTTCTGATAGGCTAATTGACATAGTTTGAGTCAATTGGAGGTGTACCTGTGGATCTATTTCAAAGCCTACATTCAAACTCAGTGCCTCTTTGCTTGACATCATTGGAAAATCAAAAGAAATCAGGTACAAAAGTATCTATATCCACAGTAAAACAAGTCCTATATCAACATAACCTTTAAGGCCGCTCAGCAAGGAAGAAGCCACTGGTCCAAAACCGCCATAAAAAAGCCAGACTACGGTTTGCAACTGCACATGGAGACAAAGATCGTACTTTTTGGAGAAATGTCCTCTGGTCTGATGAAACAAAAATATAACTGTTTTGCCATAATGACCATCGTAATGTTTGGAAGAAAAAGGGGGACACTTTCAAGCTGAAGAACACCATCCCAACCGTGAAGAACGGGGGTGGCAGCATCATGCTGTCGGAGTGCTTTGCTGCAGGTGGGACTGGTGCACTTCACAAAATAGATGGCATCATGAGGAAGGAAAATTATGTGGATATATTGAAGCAACATCTCAAGAATTCAGTCAGGAAGTTAAATCTTGGTCGCAAATTGGTCTTCCAAATGGACAATGACCCCAAGGATACTTCCAAAGTTGTGGCAAAATGGCTTAAGGACAACAAAGTCAAGGTATTAGAGTGGCCATCACAAAGCCCTGACCTCAATCCTATAGAAAATGTGTGGGCAGAACTGAAAAAGTGTGTGCGAGCAAGGAGGCCTACAAACCTGACTCAGTTACACCAGCACTGTCAAGAGGAATGGGCCAAAATTCACCCAACTTATTGTGGGAAGCTTGTGGAAGGCTACACGAAACGTTTGAACCAAGTTAAACAATTTAAAGGCAATGCTACCAAATACTAATTGAGTGTATGTAAACGTCTGACCCACTGGGAATGTGATGAAAGAAATAAAAGCTGAAATAAATCATTATCTCTACTATTATTCTAACATTTCACTGTCTTAAAATAAAGTGGTGATCCTAACTGACTTAAGACAGGGAATTTTTACTAGGAGTACATGTCAGGAATTGTGAAAGACTGACTTTAAATGTATTTGGCTAAGGAGTATGTAAACTTCCGACTTCAACTGTATGTATATATTTATATATATATATATTTCACTGAGACTACAGTCCTCCCTTGAGACTGCAGACAACTTACAATTTTTCAATGACACTATAGTCCTTATTTCTTCAGTGAGACTCCTATTAGACTTTTATTGAGATAGCCAATTGAGACTCCGGATCCTTTTTGACATGTCAGTGAGAGTCCAGTGAGATTCAATGGAACAGATGAAACCTTCAGTATGTCACATCTCCCTATAGTGATCCATGTGGTCCATGTGAATAATCTAGAGAATCTCCAGCTCTGTATCCTCTCATGTCAAAGCAGCCTCTTTACTGCCAACTCAAATTTAGGTTACTACCCCATGTGTTTCCTGGTGTGATCATGTATTATTCACCCATATAAGTATATTTTTATGTCAGCCTTCTTTTTACACTATAGGGGTGGTTCTTTGGGAACAGTGACTCTCCACTAAACGCTCTTAGATAATGTCCCAACTTTACTAACTCATTAAGTCACAATAGTGCATTTATTGTTGCTAGTCCATGTACCTAAGACAATATGAACATACTGTATTGAGAGACATAAAGAGGTTAGCTTACCGTGGTGACGTACTGGATGTCCCTACAGAGTTTAGTCTCTCTGGGGAAGTCTGCTAGGTCCAGGAAGTTATCCACCACCACCTGGCCAATGATGTCATGGCGGGAGAAGCGGTCAAAGTCGTAGACGCTGAAGTGCAGTTTGCGCGTGGGCAGCTCAGCGTAGGCCACAGGGAACAGGAAGACCTCATCGAACACGGGGTTGAGGGTCTTGCGGTGCACCTTAGTCTGGTGCTTGGTCTTGCGGTCGGGGAGCAGGTAGATTTTGATATAAGGGTCAGAGGTTCCGGTGAAGTCCTTGGCCGGTAAGTCCTGGGCTTTGTGGATCTTGATGATGAGCTGCTCCAGGTCACAGTCAAACTTGAGGATGAAGTGTATCCGGCCGCAGCTGTCAGCCCTCCTGCCGTCGTCCGTGTCCACAGAGTGCTGCTTATAGAGCTCAGGTTTGATCCGGCCCAGAGTGGCCAGGGACTCCTGTCTCTGGAACTGGCCCGTGTTGAAGTCTGGGTTGGACAGGTTCATCTGGCGGCGGAAGGAGTTGTGCCTACAGAGGGTAGAGAAACCAGTTATCATTAGCTATCTATAGACATAATGCAACAGGGTAGTTCAATTGCCTCGTTATTGTTTCTGTGTTGTGGAGCTGACCGGACAGAGGAGGTGGGCTCTGTGATCTGGCGCTGCACGCGGGCGATATGGCTGACGTGGTTTTCCTTGGGCTTGGACTGGACCTCCAGGGGGATGTCTGGGGACGTGTGGCTGATCTTCATGGCTGACTCTGGGGCTAAAAGGCCTGAGGGCTCCTTGACACAGTCCTCGCTGTACTCATTCTCCACCCCATCCATCTCCATCAGGACTGGTTGCTGGTCCCCGTGGCCATCCTTCAAGCCCTCGGGAAGGCCACAGTCGCACCATGGCACCCAGCACAGCTTCCATGAGAAGAAGAGTGAGACCCCGAAAAGGGCCAGGCCACAGGTGGTCACCAACAGTGACAGCAGGCTCACTGACACATCTGGACAGACATAACCAAGGATAGATGGAATTAGGGCAAGTCAGGGGACAGTACAAATATATTTTTTGTATTGATATCAACATATTATTTATGCAATTCACTTTTCTTTATATCTCTCTAAATGTGTTCCTCAACTTGATATTACACAAAAATGTGTACTTTATTATCAACGTCACTGTAAGGAAAGACTGTAAGGCATTTTGATGGACATTGTCCTCTGGGTTTTAGGCCTGCAATTGTATCAATTAGCAAAGGAAAAAAAAACTCAGATTGGTTTTAGCAGTTTACAGAGTACTGCTCAGTCAACATTTACTCATCAGTAAGTCCTCCCATCTCAAATGGCCTCTCACAGACAGTGAAAGGGAATTGGCTTTTGTCTGAGATAGCCTGGTGTGTTCTATCAGTATACAGTTGTAGTCTGAAGTTTACATACACCTTTTAAACTCAGTTTTCCACAATTCCTGACATTTAATCCTAGTAAAAATGCCCTGTCTTAGGTCAGTTAGGATCACCACTTTATTTTAAGAATGTGAAATGTCAGAATAATAGTAGAGAGAATGATTTATTTCAGTTTACATACACTCAATTAGTATTAGGTAGCATTGCCTTTAAATTGTTTAACTTGGGTCAAATGTTTTGGGTAGCCTTCCACAAGCTTCCCACAATAAGTTGGGTGAATTTTGGCCCATTCCTCCTGACAAAGCTGGTGTAACGGTTTGTAGGCCTCCTTGCTCGCACACGCTTTTCAGTGCTGCCCACAAATGTTCTATAGGATTGAGGTCAGGGCTTTGTGATGGCCACTCCAATACCTTGACTTTGTTGTCCTTAAGGAATTTTGCCACAACTTTGGAAGTATGTTTGGGGTCATTGTCCATTTGGAAGACCCATTTGCGACCAAGCTTTAAATTCCTGACTGATGTCTTGAGATGTTGCTTCAATATATCCACATAATTTTCCTTCCTCATGATGCCATCTATTTTGTGAAGTGCATCAGTCCCTCCTGCAGCAAAGCACCCCCACAGCATGATGCTGCCATCCCCGTGCTTCACAGTTGGGATGGTGTTCTTCGGCTTGCAAGCGTCCACTTTTTCCTCCAAACATAACGATGGTCATTATGGCCAAACAGTTCTGGCTTCTTCCTTGCTGAGCGGCCTTTCAGGTTATGTCGATATAGGACTCGTTTTACTGTGGATATAGATACTTTTGTACCTGTTTCCCCCAGCATCTTCACAAGGTCCTTTGCTGTTGTTCTGGGATTGATTTGCACTTTTCGCACCAAAGTACGTTCATCTCTAGGAGATAGAACACGTCTCCTTCCTGAGCGGTATGACGGCTGCGTGGTCGCATGGTGTTTATACTTGCATACTATTGTTTGTACAGATGAACGTGGTGCCTTCAGGCATTTGGAAATTGCTCCCAAGGATGAACCAGACTTGTGGAGGTCTACAATTTCTTTTCTGAGGTCTTGGCTGATTTCTTTTGATTTTCCCATGATGTCAAGCAAAGAGGCACTGAGTTTGAATGTAGGCCTTGAAATACATCCACAGGTACACCTCTAATTGACTCAAATGATGTCAATTAGCCTATCAGAAGCTTATAAAGCCATGACATCATTTTCTGGAATTTTCCAAGCTGTTTAAAGGCACAGTTAACTTAGTGTATGTAAACATCTGACCCACTGGAATTGTGATACAGTGAATTATAAGTGAAATAATCTGTCTGGAAACAATTGTTGGAACAATTACTTGTGTCATGCACAAAGTAGATGTCCTAACCGACTTGCCAAAACTATAGTTTGTTAACAAGAAATTTGTGGAGTGGTTGAAAAAACGAGTTTTAATAACTCCAACCTAAGTGTATGTAAACTTCCGACTTCAACTGTATGTTCCGGTTCTCAGAAAGAGCATCTCACTACCTGATGAATGAGCTCACCCTGTCTCCATGTGGTCCCGTGTGGCTCAGTTGGTAGAGCATGGTGCTTGCAACGCCAGGGTTTGTGGGTTCGATTCCCACGGGGGACCAGTACGAGAAAATGTATGCACTCACTACTGTAAGTCGCTCTGGATAAGAGCGTCTACTAAAATAGAATGTCTCCCCTCCCCAGTCATTGTGAATCAGGCTATACAGACACAAAGAGGGCTTTTAGTCCACAGTGAATAAGCCCCTGTCAGAGTGTCCTGCCACTGCCATAGCTTCCAATCAAATCTACTGTCTACACTGTCTCTCGGCCGTACTTCCCTTTGATTATCTAGAGCAGTGGAGGGAAATGGAGCCTCATTTGGTGTAGAGTTATTCCTCCCACCACTCCATCCTGGTTGAGCTCTGCAGCTCTACATTCACAGTGTGCAGCCAGGGATCAATGGGCTCATTGGGCTGGCCCACATACTGCACTGGAGACCAGCTGGGGCTTCTGCACTAAGCCACAGAGAGATGGCATGCCAAGATATTGTGGGACTTCAGTTTTTGAGGATTCACTCATTTGGTTGTCTGCTATGTTGACAATCCTTGGTATATCTGAATTTGGCTGTTCTAAAAAGAGAAGAAATCAAGGACACTATATGAGGAGTTTGGAAGCAGAATATATCTTTCCCTTGCTAATTGAATGTATGAAATGTGTTGTCCCACCAAACTCCTGGGACTACTCTGCTCTTCCTATCCTAAAACTGACAAGGTGCAAGCAACAGAATGAGCTCTAAATACCACTGCCTCTAATTAGATCTGTAGCTCAATTAATTACAAACACGACACAGGGTTAAAGTAAAAAGAAATCTCAAAGCAACACTGACTGACATGTAATTAGCACTGGCTTAATTACTTTAATTATTCATATTATATTAATCAACCACCCAGCAACCACCCAACACAACCCAAATGTTTAGACATGCCGATTTCACATGTGCGCATTTTTTAAAATAATTGTATATCTAGTATATATAGGGGTATGCATATTCAATGTTGGTGATATAATGTACTAATTAGGCAGCCCTGCTGTGGTTGCGTTTGCTCATACTGTGGATTACAGGAAGCATTTGGTTGGAGTCATTGCAGCTAAAGGTGGCACAACCAGTTATTGAGTGTAAGGGGGAAATTACTTTTTCACACAGGGGAATTGGGTGTTGCATAACTTTGTTTAGGAAATAAATGAAATAAATATGTAATTGTTGTGTTATTTGTTCACTTATGTTCCCTTTATCTAATATTAGGTTTTGGTTGAAGATCTGATAACATTCAGTATCACAAATATGAAAAAGTAGAGAAAATTAGAAAGGGGGCAAATACTTTTTCATAGCACTGTAGGAGTGCTTCTATGAAGGAACTTTGAATGTCTTTGAGTTGGCTTAACTAACGTTGGACCAGAGCTAGCCCTTGATCATGACTCTCAGTTCCATTACATTACACATAATGCCGCCTAGAGTTGATGAGAGCTAGACCAGAGATAAAGAAGAGGTAGAAGCTGTTTAGAAGCCTCTTGGATCTAGAATTGGCACTCCGGTACAGCTTGCCGTGCGGTAGCAGAGAGAACAGTCTATGACTAGGGTGGCTGGAGTCTTTGACAATTTTAAGGGCCTTCCTCTGACACCGCCTGGTATAGAGGTCCTGGATGGCAGGAAGCTTGGCCCTAGTATTGTACTGGGCCATACACACTACCCTCTGTAGTGCCTTGCAGTCGGAGGCCGAGCAGTGTGCAACCAGTCAGGATGCTCTCGATGGTGCAGCTGTAGATACTTTTGAGGATCTGAGGACCCATGCCAAATATTTTCAGTCTCCTTAGGGGGAATAGGTATATCAAATCAAATCAAAATTGTATTGGCCACATGCGCCGAATACAACAGGTGCAGACATTTCAGTGAAATGCTTACTTACAGCCCTTAACAAACAGTGCATTTATTTTTAATCAAAAAGTAAAATAAAACAACAAAAGTGTTGAGAAAAAAAGAGCAGAAGTAAAATAAAATAACAGTAGGGAGGCTATTTATACAGAGTCAATGTGCGGGGGCACCGGCTAGTTTAGGTAGTTGAAGGAATATGTACATGTGGGTAGAGTTAAAGTGACTATGCATAAATAATTAACAGAGTAGCAGCAGCGTAAAAAGATGGGGTGGGGATGGGGTGGGGCAGTGCAAATAGTCCGGGTAGCCATGATTAGCTGTTCAGAAGTCTTATGGCTTGGGGGTAGAAGTTGTTGAGAAGTCTTTTGGACCTAGACTTGGCACTCCGGTACTGCTTGCCGTGCGGTAGCAGAGAGAACAGTCTATGACTAGGGTGGCTGGAGTCTTTGACAATTTTGAGGGCCTTCCTCTGACACCGCCTGGTATAGAGGTCCTGGAAGGCAGGAAGCTTGGGCCCAGTGATGTACTGGGCCGTACGCACCACCCTCTGTAGTGCCTTGCGGTCAGAGGCCAAGCAGTTGCCATACCAGGTGGTGATGCAACCAGTCAGGATGCTCTCGATGGTGCAGCTGTATAATTTTTTGAGGATCTGAGGACCCATGCCAAATCTTTTCAGTCTCCTGAGGGGGAATAGGCTTTGTCGTGCCCTCTTCATGGCTGTCTTGGTGTGTTTGGACCATGATAGTTCGTTGGTGACGTGGACACCAAGGAACTTGAAGCTCTCAACCTGTTCCACTACAGCCCCGTCGATGAGAATGGGGGCGTGCTCAGTCCTCTTTTTTTTTCCTGTAGTCCACAATCACCTCTTTTGTTTTGATCACGTTGAGGGAGAGGTTGTTATCCTAGCACCACACGGCCAGGTCTCTGACCTCCTCCCTATAGGCTGTCTCGTCGTTGTCGGTGATCAGGCCTACCACTGTTGTGTCATCGGCAAACTTAATAATGGTGTTGGAGACGTGCCTGGCCATGCAGTCATGAGTGAACAGGGAGTACAGGAGGGGACTGAGCACGCACCCCTGAGGGCCCCCGTGTTGAGGATCAGTGTGGCGGATATGTTGTTACCTACCTTTACCACCTGGGGGCAGCCCATCAGGAAGTCCAGGATCCAGTTGCAGAGGGAGGTGTTTAGTCCCAGGGTCCTTAGCTTAGTGATGAGCTTTGAGGGCACTATGGTGTTGAACGCTGAGCTGTAGTCAATGAATAGCATTCTCACATAGGTGTTCCTTTTGTCCAGTTGTGAAAGGGCAGTGTGGAGAACAATAGAGATTGCATCATCTGTGGATCTGTTGGGGCGGTATGCAAATTGGAGTGGGTCTAGGGTTTCTGGGATAATGGTGTTGATGTGAGCCATGACCAGCCTTTCAAAGCACTTCATGGCTACAGACGTGAGTGCTACTGGTCGGTAGTCATTTAGGCAGGTTACCTTAGTGTTCTTGGGCACAGGGACTATGGTGGTCTGCTTGAAACATATTGGTATTACAGACTCAGAAAGGGAGAGGTTGAAAATGTCAGTGAAGACACTTGCCAGTTGGTCAGCGCATGCTCGGAGTACATGTCCTGGTAATCCCTCTGGCCCTGCGGCCTTGTGAATGTTGACCTGTTTAAAGGTCTTACTCACATCGTCTACGGAGAGCGTGATCACACAGTCGTCCGGAACAGCTGATGCTCTCATGCATGTTTCAGTGTTACTTGCCTCGAAGCGAGCATAGAAGTAATTTAGCTCGTCTGGTAGGCTTGTGTCACTGGGCAGCTCGCGGCTGAGCTTTCCTTTGTAGTCTGTAATAGTTTGCGAGCCCTGCCACATCCGACGAGCGTTGGAGCTGGTGTAGTACGATTCGATCTTAGTCCTGTATTGACGCTTTGCCTGTTTGATGGTTCGTCGGAGGGCATAGCGGGATTTCTTATAAGCTTCCTTATAAGCTAGCTAACTAAGAAGCTTGTGTTTGCAGAGCGGCACGAGGGGCGTAGGCATGGGTGGGCCTGAGTGGACACAGGCCCACCCACTGGGGAACCAGGCCCTGCCAGGCCCATCCAATCAGATTGAGCATAAACAAAAAATATAGATGGTTTTCGGTTCTGTTCCCTGGACCGGTTCCAACCCCTGCTTATAAATGATGTGTGTAAAAACACAGTCAATTGTAAAGGCACCAACAGTCTTGAGAAATACTGTATTGGGAACTATAAGAGCAGCATAGCATATCTTTTTTAAACGAAGCAAATTTAAATAGATCTCTTAGCGAAGATGTTTAATCGCTTTTGAAGTGACCTAAACTACTCAACGTTAGCAGACTTCACTCACGGGAACTTGTGTTGACTGTGCCTAACTTTCTCTACAATTGAACACAAAAAGCGAGAGGTGCTGTTGGCCAAGGTTGTCTGATGATCAAACAAATATTTCACATGCCTGATTGGTGTTGATCTTCAAAAAGAGAGCAAAAAATCTGAGTTGCAGGATGGATTTAAAGAGGCTACATGCATTTTTGGACTTATAAATTAATGTACCCATTGATTCTTGAAGAGTATAACTTACAAATGCCTCATGAGCTTATTTCAACTGCCGTAACCAAAATATGAGTTTGTTTTACTCCAATGTTTTAACCCTTCCCTTATGTTCGATCCGGCCTACACCATTTGTGTTTCGGGTCAATTTGACCCGTACAGTAAGTACATCAAGATGATAAATATATTATTTTAACCTCCCAAAATGTATTTTCCAGTAGCTGAGAATGTCCTATTTCATATGCTTTTTTCCCTGAGTTGATAGACCCAACTGTTAAAAATGTAGAGCCAAATCTTTGATTACTGTACCAAAGTCGTAAATCAATCAAATTATGACATTTTATGACATTCATGATTTTTTTTACAATTTCTTTGCCAAACTTCAGGTAACTGTCCCCTTGGCCTCTGAACATCACCTGGAAAACATACTTATATCCTTGTGATCATCTTGGATAGATCTTTACTGCACAGAATATAATTTGTCTCTAGCACAAAGGTCAAGGTCAAAGGTTGAGGTTAAGGTGAAATTGGCTTCACAGTACTTATACAGTATCTATGTGATCAGCACCATTCCTGTGGAAGTAGCTTGTTTCTAGCACACACCATTCAAAAGTTACAGTTGAAGTCAGAGGTTTACATACACCTTAGCCAAATACATTTCAACTCAGTTTTTCACAATTCCTGACATTTAATCCTAGTAAAAATTCCCTGTCTTAGGTCAGTTAGGATCGCCACTTTATTTTAAGAATGTGAAATGTCAGAATAATAGTAGAGAGAATGATTTATTTCAGCTTTTATTTATTTAATCACATTCCCAGTGGGTCAGAAGTTTACATACACTCAATTAGTATTTGGTAGCATTGCCTTTAAATTGTTTAACTTGGGTCAAACATTTCAGGGAAGCCTTCCACAATAAGTTGAGTGAATTTTGGCCCATTCCTCCTGACAGAGCTGGTGTAACTGAGTCAGGTTTGTAGGCCTCCTTGCTCGCACACGCTTTTTCAGTTCTGCCCACAAATTTTCTATAGGATTGAGGTCAGGGCTTTGTGATGGCCACTCCAATACCTTGACTTTGTTGTCCTTAAGCCATTTTGCCACAACTTTGGAAGTTTGCTTGGGGTCATTTTCCATTTGGAAGACCCATTTGCGACCAAGCTTTAACTTCCTGACTGATGTCTTGATATGTTGCTTCAATATATCCACATAATGTCCCTTCCTCATGATGCCATCTATTTTGTGAAGTGCACCAGTCCCTCCTGCAGTTTTATGGCAGTTTTGGAGCAGTAGCTTCTTCCTTGCTAAGCGGTGTTTCAGGTTATGTCGAAATAGGACTCGTTTTACTGTGGATATAGATACTTTTGTACCGGTTTCCTCCAGCATCTTCACAAGGTCCTTTGCTGTTGTTCTGGGATTGATTTGCACTTTTCGCAACAAAGTACGTTCATCTCTAGAAGACAGAACGCGTCTCCTTCCTGAGCGGTATGACGGCTGCGTGGTCCCATGGTGCTTATACTTGCATACTATTGTTTGTACAGATGAACGTGGTACCTTCAGGCGTTTGGAAATTGCTCCCAAGGATGAACCAGACTTGTGGAGGCCTACAATTTCTTTTCTGAGGTCTTGGCTGATTTCTTTTGATTTTCACATGATGTCAAGCAAAGAGGCACTGAGTTTGAAGGTAGGCCTTGAAATACATCCACAGGTACACCTCCAATTGACTAAAAGTATGTCAATTAGCCTATCAGAAGCTTCTAAAGCCATTACATCATTTTCTGGAATTTTCCAAGCTGTTTAAAGGCACAGTCAATTTAGTGTATGTAAACTTCTGACCCACTGGAATTGTGATACAGTGAATTATAAGTGAAATAATCTGTCTGTAAACAATTGTTGGAAAAATGACTTGTGTCATGCACAAAGTAGATGTCCTAACCGACTTGCCAAAACTATAGTTTGTTAACAAAAATTTGTGGAGTGGTTGAAAAACGAGTTTTAATGACTCCAACCTAAGTGTATGTAAACTTCCGACTTCAATAGACCAAGGTCATATCGCCGGGTTAAAATTGCAGGTCAAATTGACTTCAGATATGTGTTGCTCAGCCTCTGAGTATAATAGGGAAATCATACTTATATCTATGTGATCAGCATGGTTGCACCATTTCTGTGCATAAAGCAGCTTGATTCTAGACCAAGGTTATATACGGTAGAACAAGGTCATGGTCAAATTGTGTGTGTCAAATTGCAGGGGTCAAATTGCGGGTCAAATTGACCCAGATCATCATGTATGTCACTATTCCGGCACTGGATCTAATTTTGTATTCATTTTTTTATTACGTATTTTACAAGTTTGAGACCCATACTTAGGAAAGTAGATGAAGGATCATAGTGGAAATGGTTACGTAAAATAGTATTTTAGTGATTTTAAACTCTGTTCTGGGTCAATTTGACCTAGAACATAAGGGAAGGGTTAAACAACGTAAATGTACACAAACATTGTATAGCCTCAAAACATAGTTAGAACTTTATGTTTGATATCATGGAGGCTCAGTCCTTGCATCCATAGCTCTGTCTATGAATTTAAGAGTGGCTACATTTCTCCAGCCCTAGTCTCGCGTTGCAATACCTCCAGGGAAGCTACTCCAGCCCCATCTCTCAGCCTTTTACCAAAACAGTGATGGGCCAAGTGAATCTCCTGCTGTCAGGGACTAGGGAATATGTGTTTACTGATTGATCAATTATTACTGGTACTTTGGCACTTCACATGGATGCTGCATCAAACCCATTAACTTATTGTATTCAGTGGGTGCTAAAGTAGCATACAAGCTGACAAACCTCTGATTTAATCCTGAGATTTTGTTAAGGAAATGTTGGATAATCACTGATATAACAGGGCTATAGCAAAAAAGATTAGATTGAGAACCACTGTGACGTGAAGTTTTATGCAGGACTTATGCAGAAGACAGAGACCAACTCAGTGGCCTTGTGGTTAGTGTCCCCTGAGATTGGATGGTTGGAGTTCGATCCCGAGCCGAGACATACCAAAGACTGTAGAAATGGGAGCCAGTGCCGCTCTGTTTGGCACTCAGAATTAAGGAAATAGATTTGGGGTAAGGCCCTGCGATAGACTAGCGTCCTGTCCAGGGGGTGTGCTTGTACATCAAGCTGCCTCACACATAAACATGTTCCTAAGAAGCTTCTTGAAGTGCCTCATTCTGTTGAGAGTACACTCGTAGAAAAAAGGCTTCCAAAAGGTTTCTGCGGCTGTCCCCATAGGAGAATGCTTTTTGGATACAGGTAGAACCCTTTTTGGATACAGGTAGAACTTATGTGGGTTCCATGTAGAACCCTCTGTGGAAAGGGTTCCACATCAAACCCAAAAGGCTTCTACCTGGAGTCAAAAGGATTCTACCTGGAAAACAAAAGGGGTTCTCCAAAGTTTTCTCCTATGGGGACAGCCGAATAACTCTTTTTGGTTTTAGATAGCACCTTTTTTTCTAAGAGTGTAGGGATTTCATCACTGAATGATCACATTAGTTCTATATAATGTTTGATAATATTCATCGTCCTCACAGATCCGTACACATCCACAACACTTAGTAGGTTTAGATCTACTAAAGTTGAGATTTTCACGAAGGTGAGTTAATAAATTGCCTACTGAGGGTCTTAGCTGCCCCCCTTGTGGTCTCATTATAGAAGACTCCTACACCATACAGGCCTGCAGGCAGTTGGTCATATTGGCCCTCCCATTAGACCCATTGTGTTGTTTATATTGGTCTGCTACTCATCCATAGAGAGGGGAAGTCCAGGTTGTGGCCTTTCATTAAACTGTTGTCTAGTTCCTCTGGGGAAGCACACTGACTGTCATGGTTCAATAAACCTACAGCAGCAGCACCGCCAACCTTATGTCAATAAGGCACAATTGCAAAGGTGAGAGGTCATTTTGATATGGGGGATTGAGAGACTAAAGACAGTAACAGACTGTTGGATCCACAGAAAGCTACTGGTGACTGACAATGCTATCCCACTGCCACAGAGAGAGGCTTTGTTTAGCAAGAGAAGATTGTGTGACAAACACAGACTGAGAGGTTTGCTTAACCTCATCTCTGTCCTTGATGGATTTGTATGCCAAGAAGCTTTTTATTGCATTACCAGAGGATTTGATATGGACTTCTCCCATCTGTCCAATTACATTACACCTGCTGTTTCTATATTCTTGTAAGTAAGCCCGTTGCCCGTAGGCATTTCATGACAGCAGTTTATGTAGCTATATGGCCACTTATTTTCCTACTAAAAATCCAATTTGTAACTGTCCAGACCAGATTAGACTCTCTCCTCAAGTGAGCCTGACCAAAACATAAAGTTTCATAGTGGTCAGATATTATTCAGATATGGATGGCAATATGGGAGGGTCAAAACCAGTTCCCACCCTTTCCTTTCATCTATGCAACCTGCAGTAAATAGGTCACAAAGTTAACGGGGAAAAGATCTGTTGGCAGAACTTCCGTAGGATCATGCATGTTTAATGGCATTTGTAACATGTTTAATAAACGCATCAGTCAAGCCCAGTAGCTAACCTACAGTAACAAGAGACCTCACAAACCACTCTGGTCTGTGACTTGATAGTGTGTGGTGGTTGGACTGAGGTACCAACTCAATTTCCATTTGATCAATCATCACTTTGTCACTTTAAGGTAATTTAGTTGTGAATGTCAATATACAGCTTAAATAAATAATAAATAAACTGTCAAATTAACCTTTAGAATATAAAACACTTAGAATAATTTAGAGTGCTGCTGCCACTGGATGGTTGTGTGAGCCAGTGAGCAGGAACTTCAAAGCATTATGTTATCTGGGCTATGGTAAATGGGTGGGGCTCCTATCCCCTCCACGCTGTCAAAACACACAAAAAACGTCATTTTGTGCTGCTGTAGACGCTTTGATGAACACAGGCAACCTCGTGTAGGATATTATTATTATTTTTAATGACTTATTTAATCAGAGAAGTCACTAGCCTAAGTGTATGCCATTTGTCTAAGTATTTTACATTGTTTAAAAGGAAATGCACTATGCACTGCTTTCCAGTTCTGGATAATATTGATATAGACTACTACGCAACAAGTTTCTAAACCTCACTTTTCACTGGAAAAAGTGTCTCGCAAAATGTTTTAAAACGGCCGAATTTGCTATTATAACGCTCGTTTCTCTGATATTGAGTAATTGAAGAAAATGTCAATCTCACCATCCTGTACAAAATCTATCTCATAATTGTTTTAGTTAAATCAATGCGTTGTATTTCACATTATTGCACAACATACCTGAGTCTGAGTATCTCGGTCTGGCAAGATCTCGAAAATAGTATATGAAATCCACACAATTGTCGTTTTGCACTTCGCCCCTAGAACATAGATCCGACAGCAGTTCCAGAGCCTTTCGACAAATCTCGTCCTCTCTGTCTCCAGGCATTTCCCACCAGCATCCTTCTGAATGGAGGGGCTCTTCCGCAGCTCCACACCACTCCTAACGCCTATCTAGACCCAGGTGCCCGGCGCAGACAGTCATCCCAAAGAGCACTTTTTGCCTACACCAGCATCACGCGAGCGGAGAGTGGAGAAAAGCTTTATCCAACGAAGTTTTGCTCTGAAATATTACTTTAGTTAGAATATAAAGTGTGGAAATATTGTGCCACTGGTTGAATCCATCCACTGGCATTCGCTGTCCTTCGTTGTGCCCTGCGTTGTGCGCTGTTCACTAGACTGTGGTGCTGAATTACTGAGCTGCGCTCGTCAAGGTCTTGAATGAATGGCTTTGACAGCGCTCAATTATTTCTCAATGCACACTCACAGGAATCTCGGTTCTGCCTACCCACCCCCCACTATTGTCCACGAATTACAGCCCGTCCTATCGTTCTCTGCAGAGCAAGTGATGGAACAAGCAATACAAACACAGACATTGTGGTAAATCAATCTTTCATGGTTTGTTGTTATTAAACGCTCAATCGTGGATATTCAGTGTGATGAAGGATACTTTCTGTTAAGTAATGAAGTAGAGCTTTGATCACCTGACACTTTTCAGTCTTTTTGTTATAGTCGACATAATATTTATATTTTCTTTAACCCTCAAGCTAATCGGTTTATATTTTGCTATGATTCATGCTTTCTCCAATAGTTTCTTCTTTTGAACCCAGTTCGTAATCTATGTAAAATATGTTGGTAACTTATTGCTGTGTTTGAAGCCTCTTGACAAGGCCTTCAATTAAATGTGTGTGTTCTCAATTGATGTACATGGATAAACATGGATAAACCCCCATGACTCTCTGAGTTGCACAGTAATTCCAGCATTGATTTGTCACTTTGTAAAGCTCCATGTCTGACCTCTAGTCACTAAGCTAATTAGGGGAAAAGACAGTAAATGTCAGCTAGTTGGAAAATAAGTAAATGGACAAATAAATGTTTCATGTTCCCTAGCTATTCAACATGTAAGATATCAAAGAAATACCTTTTGTAAAGGTATTAACTTGAAAGATGTCAAAGAAATTTCTCGGAAAATATGCTTTTCATTCTCCAGCCTCTGCTATACGTTTTTTTATTGTGTTTTTTCCATGAACCGTGGTCTCCTAAAGGCCTACATTCTGCTTGTGCACTCATCTTTATCGATAAACACTGGCTGTGTGTGTGTGTGTGTGTGTGTGTGTGTGTGTGTGTGTGCCTGAACATCCTTGGTTATCAGTGCTAACAGCCTTTGTTATCAGTGCTAACAGCCTTGGTTATCGGTGCTAACAGCCTTGGTTATTGGAGCTAACAGCCTTTGTTATCAGTGCTAACAGCCTTGGTTATCAGTGCTAACAGCCTTGGTTATCAGTGCTAACGGCCTTGGTTATCAGTGGTAAGAGTATTGGTTATCAGTGCAAACTTGTGGTGCTGATATTAGGGAGTCTCAGCCATGTACATAGGCTGACAGTACGTGGCCTTCATATTGCTGGCCTGCATAGGACAAAGGCAAAGCAGCTAGCGAGGTACTGCTCTGTCAACTTTCATGGGCAGCCTAGCTGTCTGGAGAAGAAGGGGCTTTCTGTATCCATAAGTGTCAAGATACTGTATCTGTCGTTTGAATTGTTTGCCTCCTTCTCAACTGTAATGTGATTTGTGGATTCAAATAAAGTATTTAAAATGTGTGTGTGTGTGTGCAGGTAGAACCCATTTCCACAGAGGGTTCTACATGGAACCCAAAAGTATTTTACCTGGAACCAAAAAAGGTTATCCTAAGGGACAGCCGAAGAACAATTTTGGAACCCTTTTTTCTAAGTGTTCCTGCCGTCGTCTAATGGCGCCGTACTAACATTAAATTCACTGATCATTATGATGTGATTAATCAGAGGTCCCTGGAGCCTTTGGCATGTGCGTTTGTTCATTAGGGAGGATTTACTGAAGGTTTAGCTTCTCCCAGCTGCCTTACAGGAACAAAGGGGATCTGTTCCTCCTCACTGTGGATATGTCAATCAGTTGATGCTGTGATCGAGAAGCTACTCTCAAAGTTCGGCCAAGGTCTTCAAGGTCTTCTGCCATGATGACAACAAACAGCACAAAACACTGATTCAGTGATTCAGTTGATGTTGATAACAGATGTATACACTCTTAGAAAAAAGGGTTCCAAAAGGGTTCTTCGGCTGTCCCCATAGGAGAATCCTTTTTGGTTCCAGGTAGAACCCTTTTTGGTTCCATGTAGAACCCTTTTGGGTTCCATGAGGAACCCTCTGTGGAAATGGTTCTACATGGAACCCAAAAGGGCTCTACCTGGAACAAAAAAGGGTTCTACAAAGGGTTCTCCTATGGGGACAGCCGAAGAAAGCCTTTTAGGAGTGTAAGAAGTGGATAGGGTTTTTGATGATCAGACCAAAGAGATGAGATGAGATGAGAGCTTAGTCCAAAACAAGGCAGCCTTTTAAACTCTTGGCATTTGGGTTCAGGAAGTGAGTGAAAGAAAAGACTAGCTTCATTGGTATGTAGAATATATACAGAGTAGTCTCACTGGTGCCTTGTCCTCGGAATCGTCGGCTGTTTACTGATAGACTGCGATGGTAGTGGATACAAACACCTGTATCTCCATCTGGAAATAACTTGAGATTCTTTATATTGTACTTTTTATGAGCAATTTGGACTGTACATTTGAAAGACTATTTAGATTTCTCCATACCCAGCTGTTTATTGTTCACACCAATAGTACAGCTGCCGAGCAGCAACAGTTGTGGCTACATGCTGAGGGGAAAAAGTGAATGGCTTTTCCATTCCCCATATCTGAGTCTGCTTGCTTGTCATCTATGGCAACTAACAGACTGAAAAAAAACGACCTGTAGCTCTTGTCCAGTCTCCTTGTTGCGCTCAAATAAACAATGTATGTCTCTTAGAGGCAGTAGACATCAGAGGGAGAATAAAGCATTAGACATACATGGTGATTTCTCCTCTCTCATTATGGAATGAAGACTAATGTATGCTCTCACTAACTGTAAGTCGCTCTGGATAAGAGCGTCTGCTAAATGACTAAAATGTAAATGTAATGAGAGAGGCCTCTCTATGTCTCTGCCCCCACTGCCACCAGTAGCGCGTATTCATGGCTGCCAAGGGAAGCCAGGCTTTATAAAAAAAATTAAATAAAACAATTAAAACCATATACATAATTTATATTTCTTCTCTCTGTGTTTCATAACTTTCCTTCAATTCGCAAGAGACTGAATGTGTCTCATCGGAGAAAGCATCCGGCGAGCGAAACAGCACCCCTCTGTCTCTGTATGCGTAGGCCATCTATCGGATGCTGTCTGGTCCAAAATAGTATGACATACTATCAAATCACATAGACTAAGCATAGGTGATTTGATGATGCTGAAATGTTGACGTTGAAGTGGTGCTGGAATAGCGGTAACTCTCATTGGTTCTAAATCAATAGTTGTTTAGTGGTCTGGAAATGTCGGAAACATTAACTTGCTTGACCATGCTGTAGGTCATATTACTGGTTGTTACATGCAATATGCTTTGTGGACTTCACCGGACAGAGGTTGCTCTCCGGTTTTGTGATGAAACAAAGGTGTGGTTGAATTTATTCTGCCACTGTGTCTTCTTATTGTCTTGGCCTTAGGCCTATATATCACGGTGGCAAGGCATATGAACTAACAGGTTATAGAGCAAACAATGCAATTATCACAACACATAGGTTGTAAATTGCTTTTCTTCTGGCTTCCCCAGTGATTTTAGCCATGCACTGCTACTGACTGCCACTGAGTCTCACTGTCACAGCATGGTGCCAACTAATTAGACCCTACATAGGCAACCAGACATACAGTATAGGAATGAGGCGCCCATCTTGTACAAAAACCATACATTTAAGGGGGGTAATCTGAAATGTAAACAAAACTTAAGGGGTCACCCGGCCACTGATTTGGTTAACAGCTGAGGGATGGGCCTGGAGAAATGTAAACACTCAGATTTATAGACAGAGCTATGGATGCAAAGACTGACAATCAATGAGATCACAATGACAGTTTTAACCATGTTTTGAGGCTATACAATGTTTGTTTACAATGACATAAATTACAAAGAATAGAGTATATTTTGGGTCCGACAGTTTTAACCAAGCTCGTGAGACATCAAGAATCAATGGGTATGTAATTTATTTAAAAGTAAAAAAATAGACACTCAGATTGCCCCTTTAATGGAAAGCTTGTCAACTGCTTGTCAAGGTGCTAGTGCAGAGACTGCATGGGCTCAGATCAATCGAACCTGCACTCCTGTATGTACTGTATACTGTAACATGTAACTTATTGTAGTATACACAGTACACAGTACTCATCGTTGTCATGATAGGATGTGTTTGCTGGCAGGCAGCAGTTGTACTGACTAAGATACTGCATAAACATTGATATGGCAGGTTTGATTAAATTTAGCCCAGAGTCCCATTGTGAATATAATGGATCAGAGTTATGGCTGGTTTGGGTCTCTGTTGTACTGATATCGTAGAAGGAGGGAGGAATGAAGGAAGGGTTGGTTTTTACAGGAATCCAGGGGATGTTCCACATAACAACCCTTTGTGGGTCTCTAGAATATTAAGGAGTTCTGTTTACAGGAAGTATGATGATGATTATATGTGCCAAAATGAGTAAAGGTCTATGGTGGGCAATTGGTGGTGTGTGTTCATCAAGTCAGTGTTATCATCACTGAGTAAAGGTAAAGGGGGTTGAATGTTTGAGCAATAAAACACTGTCTGTAACTACATGAACTAAGAGTTACGTATATCAAACTGTAATGTTGCTCATAAGGCTGAGATGTGAGTAATGACATTCATATAGAGGGGAGGACTGATATTCATATACAATACCCGTCAAAAGTTTTAGAACACCTACTCATTCAAGGGTTTTTCTTTATTTTACATTGTAGAATAATAGTGAAGACATCAAAACTACGAAATAACACATATGGAATCATGTAGCAACCAAAAAAGTGTTAAACAAATCAAAATATTTTATATTTGAGATTCTTCAAATAGCCACCCTTTGGATTGATGACAGCTTTGCACACTCTTGGCATTCTCTAAACCAGCTTCATGAGGTAGTCACCTGGAATGAATTTCAATTAACAGGTGTGCCTTCTTAAAAGTTAATTTGTGGAATTTCTTAATGTGTTTGAGCCAATCAGTTGTGTTGTGACAACATAGGGGGGTACAGAAGATAGCCCTATTTGGTAAAAGACCAAGTCCATAATATGGAAAGAACAGCTCAAATAAGCAAAGAGAACCGAAAGTCGATCATTACTTTAAGACATGAAGGTCAGTCAATACGGAACATTTCAAGAACTTTGAAAGTTTTTTTTAAAGTGCAGTCACAAAAAACATCAAGTGCTATGATGAAACTGGCTCTCATGAGGACCACCACAGGAATGGAAGACCCAGAGTTACCTCTGCTGGAGAGGATAAGTTCATTAGAGTTACAAGCCTCAGAAATTGTAGCCCAAATAAATGCTTCAGAGTTCAAGTAACAGACACATCTCAACATCAACTGTTCAGAGGAGACTGTGAATCAGGCCTTCATGGTCGAATTGCTGCAAAGAAACCACTACTAAAGGACACCAATAAGAAGGAGAGACTTGCTTGGGCCAAGAAACATGAGCAATGGACATTAGACCGGTGGAAATGTGTCCTGTCGTCTGGAGTCCAAATTGGAGATCTTTGGTTCCAACCGCCGTGTCTTTGTGAGACGCGTTGTGGGTGAACGGATGATCTCCGCATGTGCATTTCCCACCGTAAAGCATGGAGGAGGAGGTGTTATGGTTTGCTTGTGACACTGTCTGTGATTTATTTATAATTCAAGGCACACTTAACCAGCATGGCTACCGCAGCATTCTGCAGCGATAAGACTATCATTTGTTTTCAACAGGACAATGACCCAACACACATCCAGGCTGTGTAAGGGCTATTTGACCAAGAAGGACAGTGATTGCACAGGAGTGCTGCATCAGATGACCTGGCCTCCACAATCCCCCGATCTCAACCAAATTGTGATGGTTTGGGATGAGTCGGACCGCAGAGTGAAAGAAAAGCAGCCAACAAGTGCTCAGCATATGTGGGAACTCCTTCAAGACTGTTGGAAAAGCATTCCAGGTGTAGCTGGTTGAGAGAATGCCAAGAGTGTGCAAAGCTGTCATCAAGGCAAAGGGTGGCTATTTGAAGAATCTCAAATATAAGATATATTTTGATTTGTTTAACACTTTTTTGTTTACTACATGATTCCATATGTGTTATTTCATAGTTTTGATGTATTCACTATTATTCTACAATGTAAAAAAATTGTAAGAATAAAGAAAAACCCTTGAATGAGTAGGTGTGTCCAAACTTTTGACTGGTAGTGTATATATTTCATTTTTTACACATTTTAACCCCTTTTTGGGGTAGGCACAAAACTACCTCCATACTGCCATAATGTTTTAAAGACCGGTACTGGTTACCTTCAGACGAGTCCCATGACACTTGTGGGGGTCGTAGAGCAAAACGGAGAACACCATCGTGAGTGTCTCCCCTTTCCATAAACTGGTCATAATAGTTTATGGTGTTAAGATTTAACATACATTTAGGAGAGAGTACCAGACTTGAACGCAACACTTAACTAGTTGCCTTGAACGCAGCTCCCTACTAACTCAACAAGCACCAGCTGCTACTAACTGCCAATCAGCTTCCACGCCTGTTGCAACAATTTAACTAGTTTCTGTGAACGCAGCTCCTCAACAGCTTCAGCTGCAACTCATTGCTAATCAGCCTCCACCACTGCCACCCTACTTAAACCTGACCAAACTAACATTCCTCATGTGTATATGTCGCGTTGCACAACACTCTGCTTACTAGCCTTATCAAGAGATTGCATCCCTTCTCTCTAGTATGTCTTAGGTTCTTCCAAGGATCTCCTGGGGGGATTGCCATCACCACGGCAGCCTAAGTACCACGGCCTGACGATGATGTCTACCTGAGACTCCAAGCCAAACTCTAGAGTCCACCCCCCCGGATCCTTCATCTGCAGCCTTCGGCTTCATCTGGCCCATTCTCATTCCTCTCCTGAATCCATTCTTTACAGCCCTCTACTTCATCTGGCCCATTCTCATTCCCCTGTTGAATCCTTCTCTCATCTGTTTCCTCAAATATTCTAAACCCATTTCAATGTCTGGTCTTTAAACTTGTGAAGTAGGCCAAACTGTTTGGATGCTACAGATGTTTTGTGAGAAGACCGATTTTTGGGATGTCTCATGGTCTGACAAACACCGCTGTAGCTCGGCCACCTTCCCACCACAGATGCGGAAGGCCGAAATAGGCGGATGCGGTGGATTGAGACGCAGCCCATACAAAAAAAACACATCTCTAGCTTAAACTGATGGATTTTGATGGGGATTTTTTTATTATGTTACTTAGATTGAAGCACCGATGTGCCAATCGACTCTAGGGGGTTTTAATGACCAGTATGGTTGTCAACTGGTGAAATGAAATCTGAATTTAGGTTCTGAGTGCTACAAATTTCACTACACAATGGGTGAAACTGAGAAATGCTGCATAATTCCCCTATTAGTTAAAGCCAGTAATTTGGTCACTGTAACCTGAGAGATTGTCTCTTTGGGCAATTTGCACATTCAAAAAAATCAATGCGGATACTCTTGTATTTTTGCTTTGTTTGACATGGCACTTGAGTAACTGAGCCATGACAATCATTTGTAGTGTGCTGTTTCCCTTCTCTTAACTGTCTCCTACCTAAACCACAATGTGTGGTATTAGAGCAGCACTCTACTGTAGTGTGGTGTGATAGATTCACTGAGCTTTGGGAGTTTGTGTTTTCTCAGTTTCTATTTATAATGTACACGTATACAACCAATTAAGGCAGACTGCATACATCTTTAGCAACAGGACTTGTGTTTCTGAGACTGTAGGCTAATTATGGACATTGGAGTGTATCAGCATTTGAAAAAAGGAGAACATTTTGGGAACACTATCTGGGAGATGTCATGCATGTCATGTCAATGTAATCAGTTTTCATCCTTGTCAATGATGGTGTTAATTGGGACCATATTCAATGTGCGGGTCTTTGTTCTTTTCAGATGTCATGTCTGCCTTCTGTATACGTCACATTTTGGTGACACAATAAATAGCATTAAAACAATGTTTTGAATGTGTGTTTGTGTATGCTGACATAGACATGGTGACTACTGGTGGAGAACGCAGTAATCCTCCCATGGGGATTGGCTCACCCACACAACCTTTTACACTGACTTTACATATCCATAGCAACTATTTTCCTCTCACAATGGGACCAGAGATTGTGAGAATCCATTGAAAGAATTCCACACATCACAGGGTTAAACACAGGGAAAGGGCATCTTTAATTACTGCAGTGGGCTAAATCAGGGTCACACTGTGTTTCTTGGTAGTCTTAAACAAATCTACTTTGAAATAAAAGTACACACACATGGTTATGAGCTTAAAAAAAGAAGACACCTGTACCATGTCAGATATAGAGTTGAAATGTATTACATTTTGAGTTTGCATCCCATTATTACACTTTATATACTATACATTACAGAAGACTGAAATATAACAAAACCGTTTGACATAGAAACACCGGATTTTAAAGTTTTTTTTAATTCTGAACATTCCACCCATGAGGCCACTAGAGAGCGATTTGCTAATTTGACTGCACTATGTCCAATACACTGTATGTCAAGGGGCTATGTACAAACTCCATACTAGCTAATACTCTTAGTGTAGACCCCTACTAATGTCACAATGTCCGCCGAGGCTGCCTCCCCTCCTTGTTCGGGCAGGTTTCGGCGTTCGTCGTCACCGGCTTACTAGCTACTGCCGATCCCATTCTCATCACTCCACTTGTCATGTCTTGTGTTGTCAATCACACACACCTGGTGCTCATTCCCCTAATTAGTATGTGTATAAGTGTTCCCTCTGTTCCCCTTGTCTTTGTGAGTGATTGTTTCATTGTGAGAGCTAGTAGCTCGGTTGAGCTACTCTTCCATTTGTTATTGCCAAGGTGGAATATTTCCCTTGTGATAGTTTAGTTTTGACGCTTGGTGCGTTTGATTTATGTAAACGGAATAAACTCTGGACTTCGGTGTTTTACCTCCTGCGCCTGACTCCTTCATTCACACCTCATCACAACTAATTAATTTACTGACTATGTCCAGTACACTATGTCAAGTGGCTATGTTCAAACTCCACTAATGGTGGTGGTGGTTGCTATGGTGGTGGTGGTTGCTATAGTGGCAGTGACTGCTATGGCGGTGGTGACTGCTATGGCGGTGGTGACTGCTATAGCGGTGGTGACTGCTATGGTGGTGGTGACGGCTATGGTGGTGGTTGCTATAGTGGTGGTGACTGCTATGGTGGTGGTGACTGCTATGGTGGTGGTGGTTGCTATGGTGGTGGTTGCTATGGTGGTGGTGACTGCTATAGTGATGGTGACTGCTATAGTGGTGGTGACTGCTATGGTGGTGGTGACTGCTATGGTGGTGGTGACTGCTGTTGTCTGTTTTATGACATGGTGGGCTTCTGCCCCAGCTTATACTTAATTCAGCATGTCTTCAGAGATCTTCTGTTCAGAGGGTTTCTGAAATGAATGTCCTTGAGCGGATCTACTCTTCACTTATACTGCATGTTTTATGTCTCAACTGTGCTTTTAGGCATGAAATGTGTATTTGGAGTTGGTTCTCACAGGGAATGGAAGTAATTAGTGTTTTATTACATACATAATACAATGCAAAATACAATACATAATACAATACATAATACAATGCAAAATACAATACATAATACAATACATAATGCAATGCAAAATACAATACAAAATACACTGCTCAAAAAAATTAAGGGAACACTAAAATAACACATCCTAGATCTGAATGAATGAAATAATCTTATTAAATACTTTTTCTTTACATAGTTGAATGTGCTGACAACAAAATCACACAAAAAGTATCAATGGAAATCAAATTTAATTTCTGCCCTTTAAAAGTGCATCTCAACAAACAAGATACATGTATTTTTATTGAATGACAGTCATTAACAAGCATCCTCTGCTAGCTTTCCATCCAGCACACAAAACCTCACATTACCAGGTTATAGTGCTTGCCATCATATATCCCTTTAGTCCAACCCATTAGATCCCATTCAGTGCCTTTGCTGGCCACGGGCTGTGTGCTATCAATTCAGCACACTTTGCCAAGTCAACATATTAAATATTAATGTGTGGGAGGCTGGGGGCCTTAGGGCAGTGAGCTGCTATCTCTCTAGGTAAACAGGAGCATCTGAGGGGCCGGCAGGCCCCAGGCCCCTGGCCTCATCACCATCATTATAGGGATTTAAGTTTCATAAAGGGGAATAGTGAGTAGTAACCCAGCCAAGACATTAATGTGCTGTTATTAGGGAGGAGAGGTAGAGGAGAGACTGTGGAGAACAGCTCACTGAGACACTACAGGAAGAGTATAGAGTCAGATAGTTAGCCTTAGACATGAGATAAAGGCACATTCTGCACAGAACAGAACAGAATGGAACAGAACAGAAGAGAATGGAAAATAACAGCGTCGTCCGGGTTTGGCCGGTGTAGGCCGTCATTGTAAATAAGAATTTGTTCTTAACTGACTTGCCTAGTTAAATAAAGGTTTTTAAAAAATAAAAATAAAAAGATGAAAGCTGTTGTTATTTTCTGCATCCAGTGCCCTGTGCCTGAATAAATTGATGGTTGCTGGGGTATAAGTATGAAAAAGAAAAAAATCATGTATGCACTCACTAACTAACTGTAAGTCGCTCTGGATAAGAGCGTCTGCTAAATGACTAAAATGTCAATGTAATTAAAAGTTCCAAAACAGGGGCTTTTGTCACTGAATGGGCTTATGTTTAGAGATTTGCATAACTGTCACTAACCCTAGTAACACAAAGGGCTCTATTCAAGCCACATCGCAGAAATTCAGCTTTACAGCGTGATTGAAATTTAAAGGCAATGTTCCAGCTGCATTCACGATAAATGCTGCTTATGTCGGCTCAATTGGAAATGACTTCTACATTTCTATCGCGGAATCTGTAACGCTTCAGCTTTTGACCTTTTGACCTTTTGAAATGCACAAAGAAAATAAAGAACCGCTTTAGTTGTTGACAACACATATGAAGCCAGGTCTGAATGTAAACAGGAACCACAACAAGGCCAGAGTCAGAGTCATCTACATGTCCATGATTTTTGGCAGTGACGTGCAGCCTACCCATAATACAGCCATTATCGCTCTGAAGGCTGAGTGTTTGAAGATGTCTGGAGAACAGGAAGCACCAAGAGCAGTCTTTAATGACACGGGACTCTACACAGGCAGGGCCAGGTGCAAGAGGCAGGCCATTCAGCTGGCTTTGTTAAGGGAAGGAGTGGGGACTATGGGGAGAATGCAGGAGTGATGGAAGACAGGGAGGTGTCATCTTCTAAAAGCCTCTACTCTTATGCAAATAGTAACCTTGTCCCTAGGCTCTTATGCAAATAGTAACCTTGTCCCTAGGCTCATTGCTAGAGTCAGCTGATAGACAAGACTAGGCATAGCAATAAAGACTAGCTCATAGCTGGGGTGTCAGTAGAAAATGGCCCTGGTGATATTTTCAGTGATCTCAGAGCCATAGCTCCAACACCAAAACTTTAAAGCAGGGGTGTCAAACATTATATATGACTAAAACCAAATCGAAACTGTGTAGAAATGATAATGGACCTACTTTCATACAGTTTCTTGACTGTGTCCAGCTCACTAATAATCCCTGAAATTAATGTTAGACAGTCAGGGGCATCGAGCATTTAAAAAATGATGGATAGAGGACTATGTTTTGCAAATTTTGACGGCAAGGAAATACAACCCATTTTCAGTGCTGCCCTCCAGACCTCGTTGAAGACCGAATGCGCCCCCTTGGGCAAAATGAGTTGACACCCCTGCTTAAAGGCTAGATCTGACAGGGAGAAGAAGCCTTACCTGGGAGTGGTACCTGGCGGTACACTGTGGCATTTGCCTGTCATAGAGGAAGAGAGGCAGAAAAGGTCAGGAGACAGAGAGTGGTTGAAAGCCTACCGCCCCCCCCCCCAGTCCCCTTCATCCACAGGGTGGTGTACTCTGCCATTTATCACCGTTCGTCTCAGGGGCTGATCGCTCAGCCCCCCACCACGGATATTTAATGTCTATCAGCAAGTGTCTCTCCCACAATTCATAGTAAATCTTT
Source organism: Coregonus clupeaformis (assembly GCF_020615455.1). NCBI lineage: Eukaryota > Metazoa > Chordata > Actinopteri > Salmoniformes > Salmonidae > Coregonus > Coregonus clupeaformis. Next base: position 50,250,441 of record NC_059197.1, on the reverse strand, counting down.
CATCATAGTAAATCTTTCATGAGTGTGCAATGTAGGCCTCAGTGTTTGTTACCATGGCTACAGGGGCACGATATAACGCCGGCCATTACGTTTCCAGCCAGTCAATCAACTCAATCGCCATTACAGCTAAGATGAATTTATCAAGATATGCATTGTATGCTTACCTTATTGAAATACAACTTGTATTTCAATAAGGTAAGCATACAATGCATATCTTGATAAATTCATACAAGTGTGTTCTTCCGCTTTTGAAATTCAAAGAAGGAATACAACTGTTGTATTTTGACATTTAATTGACATTTGACATTGAACCGTACTTTAACAAAGAAAGTATATCTGATATTTGTTCTCTTAAATCTATGACATCCCTGGTAAACCTGTGGCGGAACAGTAACTGAGGTACAGGGCTGATTTGACAGTGGCAGATGAACATTTACAATCAAGGCTCTTTCTCCCCCTGTTGGCTGATCGGGTACAGTGCAGCTGGGAGTTGGCTCATCTCTAAATGCTGAAGTTGTGCAGCCTGGTCTCAGACTAGACGTAACATGGTAAAAGTAAATCCGAAAAAACTCAAATTAGTATGAGACTGTATGTTAAGTTCGGCATGGTTGGGGCATATAACGCAAACGTCTAGCAACCCAAAGGTTGCGTGTTCAAATCTCATAAAGAAACAACTTTAGCATTTGAGATAATTTGCAACTTTTCAACTACTTACTACTTGTTAGCTACTTAGCATGTTAGCTAACCCTTCCCCTTTAACATAACTCCTAAAATTAACCCTAACCTTAACCCTAACCTCTGGTCTAGCTAATGTTAGCCAGCTAGCTAACGTTTGCCACCTAGCTAGAATTTGTATCATAACATATATTTTTCAAATTCGTAACATATTGTACGTTTTCTAATTTGTAATATTGTGCATTTTGTAAATTCGTTAAATATTGTACTTTTGGCAAATTCGTAGCATATTGTGGGTGTTGCAAATTCGGAACATTTAATACTAATTGTAATTTGTAACATGTCATACGAAATGTGTGATGGACATCCACAAATTAATACATACCATACGAAATGTAACATATCATAATAAATGAAGCATCTCGGATTATGTAAAGTATATTACGAAATGCTCTGAGACCAGGTTGAGCTGGGAGGTGGCTCATCTCTCTAAACCTGGAGCTGGGAGGTGGCTCATCTCTCTAAACCTGGAGCTGGGAGGTGGCTCATCTCTATAAACCTGGAGCTGGGAGGTGGCTCATCTCTATAAACCTGGAGCAGGGAGGTGGCTCATCTCTTTAAACCTGGAGCAGGGAGGTGGCTCATCTCTTTAAACCTGGAGCTGGGAGGTGGCTCATCTCTTTAAACCTGGAGCTGGGAGGTGGCTCATCTCTATAAACCTGGAGCTGGGAGGTGGCTCATCTCTTTAAACCTGGAGCTGGGAGGTGGCTCATCTCTATAAACCTGGAGCTGGGAGGTGGCTCATCTCTATACACCTGGAGCTGGGAGGTGGCTCATCTCTATAAACCTGGAGCTGGGAGGTGGCTCATCTCTATACACCTGGAGCTGGGAGGTGGCTCATCTCTATAAACCTGGAGCTGGGAGGTGGCTCATCTCTGTACACCTGGAGCTGGGAGGTGGCTCATCTCTATAAACCTGGAGCTGGGAGGTGGCTCATCTCTATAAACCTGGAGCTGGGAGGTGGCTCATGTCTTTAAACCTGGAGCTGGGTACACACTGTCATACTCAATGATTATTTCATTGAGAGCAATATGAAACAATGGCTTCTACAATAATGTAGAAGTGCTTTATGATTGAACTAGGACGTTTTATACACTGCTCAAAATAATAAAGGGAACACTAAAATAACACATCCTAGATCTGAATGAATTAAATAATCTTATTAAATACTTTTTTCTTTACATAGTTGAATGTGCTAACAACAAAATCACACAAAAATTATCAATGGAAATCAAATTTATCAACCCATGGAGGTCTGGATTTGGAGTCACCCTCAAAATTAAAGTGGAAAACCACACTACAGGCTGATCCAACTTTGATGTAATGTCCTTAAAACAAGTCAAAATGAGGCTCAGTAGTGTGTGTGGCATCCACGTGCCTGTATGACCTCCCTACAACGCCTGGGCATGCTCCTAATGAGGTGGCGGATGGTCTCCTGAGGGATCTCCTCCCAGACCTGGACTAAAGCATCCGCCAACTCCTGGACAGTCTGTGGTGCAACGTGGCGTTGGTGGATGGAGCGAGACATGATGTCCCAGATGTGCTCAGTTGGATTCAGGACTGGGGAACGGGCGGGCCAGTCCATAGCATCAATGCCTTCCTCTTGCAGGAACTGCTGACACACTCCAGCCACATGAGGTCTAGCATTGTCTTGCAGTAGGAGGAACCCAGGGCCAACCGCACCAGCATATGGTCTCACAAGGGGTCTGAGGATCTCATCTCGGTACCTAATGGCAGTCAGGCTACCTCTGGCGAGCACATGGAGGGCTGTGCGGCCCCCCAAAGAAATGCCACCCCACACCATGACTGACCCACCGCCAAACCGGTCATGCTGGAGGATGTTGCAGGCAGCAGAACGTTCTCCACGGTGTCTCCAGACTCTGTCACGTCTGTCACATGTGCTCAGTGTGAACCTGCTTTCATCTGTGAAGAGCACAGGGCGCCAGTGGCGAATTTGTCAATCTTGGTGTTCTCTGGCAAATGCCAAACGTCCTGCATGGTGTTGGGCTGTAAGCACAACCCCCACCTGTGGACGTCGGGCCCTCATACCACCCTCATGGAGTCTGTTTCTGACCGTTTGAGCAGACACATGCACATTTGTGGCCTGCTGGAGGTCATTTTGCAGGGCTCTGGCAGTGCTCCTCCTGCTCCTCCTTGCACAAAGGCGGAGGTAGCAGTCCTGCTGCTGGGTTGTTGCATTGATGTGCCATCCTGGATGAGCTGCACTACCTGAGCCACTTGTGTGGGTTGTAGACTCCGTCTCATGCTACCACTAGAGTGGATGCACCGCCAGCATTCAAAAGTGACCAAAACATCAGCCAGGAAGCATAGGAACTGAGAAGTGGTCTGTGGTCACGACCTGCAGACCACACGACCGGTGTCTTGCTAATTGCCTATAATTTCCACCTGTTGTCTATTCCATTTGCACAACAGCATGTGAAATTTATTGTCAATCAGTGTTGCTTCCTAAGTGGACAGTTTGATTTCACAGAAGTGTGATTGACTTGGAGTTACATTGTGTTGTTTAAGTGTTCCCTTTATTTTTTTGAGCAGTGTACAAGTGGCCAAATCATTGGACAGGCCAAAACAGTACATGCTCTGTCTATAGAAACGGTGGGAAATTAGCAAAAAGACATTCACAAAATGATTTCTCACGTTTCCTTTTATGGTAAAGGTGATTTATTCCAAAATAGTCATATGGTGTAGAGGCAAAAGAAGAAAGAGAGAAGAGAGGACTGATTAAAATAACAGAGAGAACATCTAAATATGACTTTTGCAAGAGTCTTGGCTGACGTTCTTATCAAAATACAACGACAAAAAGAAACAAAATATGTAATGATGCACACGAGCTGCGCCCTCTCAACGAGGCATGTTTAAGACTCTACATGTATTACAATGGAATAAAAAGTCACAACAGATTCTTGTCTTGAAAATAATAATGTATTGAGGCATACAAAAACCTAGAATGAATGTTCACCTGTGCTTTGTCTTGGAATATAATTGTCAAATTAACAAACTAAACACAAGATACAATATATATAAATTACTTGGTTGGTATTTTCATTCAATAACGTTTCAACACAATCAACAATGATTTTCCCAAAAAGTCTTACCGTGTATACGTAGCTACTTTGTACAACCTGTATGGAGTATTGTGGTTCAACCAGCAGGGTTACTATGCTCAAATCAACTGGACACTGACGTTTGGAGACCTGCTTTAATGATACATGAATATTGGAGTGAAACTCAACTCTCTGACCCGGATAAAGAAATTGGGGGCAGGAAAAATGCCAAATGCATATTCCGTGTGATGCCCTAGACTGGAGGCCTGGACTGAAGTGGCTCTTTCTAAGATCTGCAAGTGCCCTTTTAAACATGGTTATTATCATAATTTGAGCACATTTTGAAGCCTAGGGCCACTACCAGTGAAGTCTTCTGACTGAGAAACGTTAGACATGCAAGAGTGAAAGAGTGTTGTCAGTGCTAACTAGTAAAGCCAATACAACTGTAGTATAAAGACAAAAATAACATTGTAAAAAAACGTGTTTTGTGTGTGATTGTGAAGTTGTGGTGTACTGTATAGTGTTGGTTACATAGTAATACATTGGCCTGCTGAGTGAGGAGGCTACTATAAGACTAATGACTGACGCTGGTCTCGTCCTCAGCCCAGTGATCCACAGTAATGGAGTCTCTGGAGAATCTCTCATCTCCCTCCAACACACAGGTGCTGTATCCATCACACTGACTGCCAACCCAGGCTAAATCAACACTGACAGTCTGCATCTCCTTCCTCCCCCAGCCCTAACAAAGAGAAACACAGATAGACAGCAGAGCCCCCTAGCAGGGCTGGACATTACAGGCACGGATCTCCTTCTTGTCCTTGCAGCTGGTGATCTGTGTGGGGGCACTCTTGGCTCTCTTCTTCAAAGCCATGAAGCGCTCCTGAATCCCCCCGCCGCAGTGCTTGGTACAGTCCGTCCAACTGGACCAGGGCCTCATCTTGCAACCTGTGGGAACAAGTCAATGAGATGAGAGAGCGGGATTTCCAACCTGGTCTCAGAGCATTTTGTATTATTCTGTTTGTAAATCCAATAAACTCCATTTCGTATGATATGCTACGAATTACAAATCGTATTACATGTTACAATTTTGCAATCCGTATGATTTTTACAAACTCTAGCTAGCTCGATAACGTTAGCTAGGCTAGGGATTAGGGTTAGGGGTTAGGGTTAAGTTTAGGAGTTAGGTTAAATGGTTAAGGTAAGGGTTAGCTAACATGCTAAGTATTTGCAAAGTAGCTAAAAAGTAGTAAGTAGTTGAAATGTTGCTAATTAGCTGAAATGCTGAAGTTGTCCGTGATGCGATTGGAATTCTCAACCTTTGGGTTACTAGACGTCCGTGTTATATGCCTACCCATCTACCCCGACCAACCACCCTCCTTTTGTTTTTGCCTTAATTAACCAACTGTCTTATGTAACCATAACAAACGTAACATAACATACTAAATGGAGTGTCTCAGATTTACATACAGAATAATACAAAATGGCCGAGACCAGGTTGGGGTTTAAGGTGGCTTTCCTTAGTTAGTCAAATCAATCATGCACCAAATATCTTACTTGATTATGACATTAATTGATGTGAGCAAGCACAAGTGAGACATATCAAATGTGCAATGTTCAAGCCTTAATTTCATGACCAATCATTCTTAGCCTTACATTAGACTGAACAATCATCCATGCTCCAGAGAGCATGGAGTCCCGGTCCGCTCCCCACCGCCCTTTATTACTGATGATGAATGGTGGGTGGTGTGGGTTGTGGTGGTGGAGGGGGGTTATGCTGCCCCAGCCAGATCTGTGGGGGTATTTGTCACCGTCACCAGCTCATTAGTCCCAGGTTAAAGAAGCCTGTCTCTATGGGGAGGCAACAGTACAAAGCCCACCCTGACTGCTCTGCTTCTACCTGTGGGAGCAATCAGGACGGCCATCTGTGAGCAGGCCCAGTCACTTTATCAACCTGACAGGGCTGATCAGCACTGAGTGTAGCCGCTCTAACACAGCCAGGCAGGGAGGGAGAGGGGGAGGGAGGAAGCATTGATCCTCTCAGGACTTGGGCAGGTGGATTAAGAGTGGGCTGCATGGGACATTTGACCTTTTGACCTGAGGAATGTCCGTGCTGAGCTAAAGGGTAGAGCTGCCACTTTCAAGGAGCGGGACTCTAACCCGGACGCTTATAAGAAATCCCGCTATGCCTTCAGACAAACCATCAAACAGGCAAAGCGTATGTTACGAACCCCGTGGCTTTAAAAGTCTAGGGTGGATGGAAAAGAGGCCCGTAACATAACTCATGCAAATTAGGCTATTGCCAAGGAACAGTGAGAACAGAATACGCCAACAACCAAATGCTACCGTCAAACACAAAATGTTTATTATAAAAACACACAGTAAATGGTTTGGGAAAAAGGGGCTGAGCTGGACCCAAGGAATGAAACAATAAAGTCAAAACCCCCTAAACTGATCTTGCCTGCCTCAAGAACTACTAAGCTTACTGCTAACCATACAAAAATACAGTGGGTGGTCCGCTCAGGTCTAACTGGTGTGTTTAGACAAGGTTTCCTACGGGTAGTGTATGCCCAAGGGCGACTTGCTAAATCCCCCTTTTCCCAGGCACAAACAAACAATATAGGTACCATACGGACTAAACAATTAACGATTGCATACACAAAAACAAGACACCACCGTATACATACTCACAAACAAAAAGAGTCTGTCAGCAAACACAACTGACTAGCTTTTAAAACAAGGGGATGTGTGATATGATTGGGTAAGAAAACAGAAACAGGTGGTGCAATCAGGAGAAATGTCCACTGATTGGTCCACCTCAGCAATCAGCAGATTAACTGATGACTGAGAGGTGGGACACACCAACGACCTCCAATCAGGAACAAAAAGTACACCTGTGATTAGAGCAGGAGAGGAAAAACACAAAAACACATACACGTAACACGTAAATACAGGACTAAGATTGAATCCTACTACACCAGCTCCGACGCTCATCGGATGTGGCAGGGCTTGCAAACTATTACAGACTACAAAGGGAAGTCCAGCCGCGAGCTGCCCAGTGACACAAGCCTACTAGACGAGCTAAATGACTTCTATGCGCGCTTCGAGGCAAGCAACACTGAAGCATGCATGAGAGCACAAACTGTTCCAGACGACTGTGTGATCACGCTCGCCGTAGCCGATGTGAGTAAGACCTTTAAACAGGTCAACATTCACAAGGCCGCAGGGCCAGACGGATTACCAGGACGTGTACTCCGAGCATGCGCTGACCAACTGGCAAGTGTCTTCACTGACATTTTCAACCTGTCCCTGGCCAAGTCTGTAATACCTACATGTTTCAAGCAGACCACCATAGTCCCTGTGCCCAAGAACACCAAGGTAACCTGCCTAAATGACTACCGACCCGTAGCACTCACATCTGTAGCCATGAAGTGCTTTGATAGGCTGGTCATGGCGCACATCAACACCATCATCCCAGAAACCCTAGACCCACTCAATTTGCATACTGCCCCAACAGATCCACAGATGACGCAATCTCTATTGCACTCAACACTGCCCTTTCCCACCTGGACAAAAGGAACACCTACGTGAGAATGCTGTTCATTGACTACTCATCACTAAATTAAGGACCTTGGGACTAAACACCTCCCTCTGCAACTGGTTCCTGGACTTCCTGATGGGCCGTCCCCAGGTGGTAAGGGTAGGCAACAACACATCTGCCACGCTGATCCTCAACACGGGGGCCCCTCAGGGGTGCGTGCTTAGTCCCCTCCTGTACTCCCTGTTCACCCATGACTGCGTGGCCAAGCACAACTCCAACACCATCATTAAGTTTGCTGATGACACAACGGTGGTAGGCCTGATAACCGAAAACGATGAGACAGCCTATAGGGAGGCAGTCAGAGACCTGGAAGTGGTGGCAAGAGAACAACCTCTCCCTCAACTTGATCAAGACAAGAAGATGATTGTGGACTACAGGAAAAAGATGAGGACCGAGCACGCCCCCATTCTCATCGACAGGGCTGTAGTGGAGCAGGTTGAGCGCTTCAAGTTCCTTGGTGTCCACATCACCAACAAACTATCCTGGTCCAAACACACCAAGACAGTCGTGAAGAGGGCACGGCAACGCCTATTCCCCCTCAGGAGACTGAAAAGATCCACAAAAAGTTCCTAACTGGTTGCATCACCGCCTGGTATAATGATATAATATGCCATTTAGCAGACTCTTTTATCCAAAGTGACTTACAGACATGTGTGCATACATTTTTACGTATGGGTGGTCCCGGGGATCGAACCCACTACCCTGGCGTTACAAGCGCCATGCTCTACCAATTGAGCTACAGAGGACCACAGGCGGCGTCAGAGGAAGGCCCTAAAAATTGCCAAAGACTCCAGCCACCCTCGTCATAGACTGTTCTCTCTGCTACTGCACGGCAAGCGATACCGGAGCGCCAAGTCTAGGTCCAAAAGGCTTCTTAACATCTTCTACCCCCAAGCCATAAGTCTCCTGAACAGCTAATCAAATGGCTAGACTATTTGCATTTAGTAAATGTTTTTCTTAACTCACATTTTTCTTAAAACTGCATTGGTGGTTAAGGGCTTGTAAGTAAGCGTTTCACGGTAAGGTCTACACCTGTTGTATTCAGCGCATTTGCCAAATAAAATGTTATTTTATTTTATTTACATTCTGAGATACAAACAATACCTCAGCAGGACTTATGGGGAATCTGAATGAATGATGAGTGACTTGGAAATCATCGTCAGTGACTTTCCCGATTTATTTAACCCTATATTTGGGATATAAAGGATACATCAAGGTGGTGGATACAGCATGTATCTTCCGAGTGGCGCAGTGGTCTAAGGCACTGCATCGCAGTGCTAGCTGTGCCACTAGAGATCCTGGTTCGAATCCAGGCTCTGCTGTAGCCGGGAGACCAATGGGGCGGCGCACAATTGGCCCAGCGTCGTCCAGGGTAGGGGAGGGAATGGCCGGCAGGGAGGTAGCTCAGTTGGTAGAGCATGGCGTTTGCAACGCCAGGGTTGTGGGTTCGATTCCCATGGGGTATGAAAATTACAAATAATAATGTATGCACTAACTGTAAGTCGCTCTGGATAAGAGCGTCTGCTAAATGACGTAAAATGTAAATGTATCAACGACATGAATGAAAGAGGTGATAATGACAATAATGGTGATGATGAATGTCTTGATGAAGATAATGATGATGAATGTCTTGATGAAGAGGATGATAATGATGATGATGACAAAGGTGTATATATGTATATATGCCACACAGGTGATGATGATGACTGACCTGCTGCGTCCCGTCCTTGCTGTTTGCCCCTTCTCTTCTCTTTCCCGCCGCCCACCTCTCCCCCCCGCCGTCTCTTCTTCTCCTCGCTGGCCCTTGAGCCCCGTTTGCACTTCCTGATCTTACACTTCTTCCTCTGGACTGTCTCGGGGCAGGGCTCCCCTCCAAAGTTGGGCTCCAGCTTCACCATGCGTGTCCTGATGGTGTGGCCTTTACCGCAGGACTTATTACACTCGGACCACTCCGTCCACTCTGACACCATGCAGTCCATAGCTGGGGAGAGATGAGAGAGAGAGAAAAGAGACAGAAGAGAGAGGTGAATGACGTATAAGTGACTGACTGTCTGACTTATTTGTTTATTTCTTTGTTTATTCAGATCACCATTAGCTTTTACAGAAGCAGCAGATACTGTTTCTGGGTTCCACAAAAATCACAAAACATGATAAGTAACAAAACACTGATAGACAAGGATAGTCACACACATTTAAAATACAACATATACAAACAATACAACAACAAAAATAATGTGTGTTTAATCTGTTTTTTAAATGTAATTTTGCTGTTTGCTTGAGTAATTGGAGATGGGGACTATGAACTTGGGGACTATGAAGAGACCCCTGGTGGCATGTCTTGTGGGGTATGTACGGGTGTTTGAGCTGAATATTATTTGATTATGCAGACAATCTGGAATTTTTGTCACAGTAATATTGCTCATAAAAACTAGAAGAGAAGCAGTTAATCTCTCGTCAACCGTCAACCAGGAAAGACTGGCATGCATGTTGTTGATGTTAGTTCTGTATGTGCAGTTAAGGGCAAGGTGTGCTGCTCTGTTTTGAGCCAGCTGCAGCTTTGCTAGGTCTTTCTGTGCTGCACCTGTCCATATTACTGGACAGCAATCAAGATGGGACAAGACCAGAGCCTGAATAACTCGTACAGTTGATTTTTGTGTCAAAAATGCAGAACATCTTTTTATAACAGAGATACCCCTCATCTTCACAACAACTTTGTCAATGTGACTTGACCATGATAATTGACCATCCAATTTTATACGTAGGAGTTTAGCTTCCTCAACTTGCTCAATGGTCACACCCTTTATGTACAATTCCAGCTGAGGTTTAGGTCTTAGAGAATGTTGTGAACCAAATACAATGCTTTTAGTTTAAGACCAGTTTATTATGAATCACCCATTCTGATACTGACTGTAACTCCTTATTTAGAATTTCAGTGAGCTCACTGGCTTTGGGTGCTGATATGTAGAGTGTGGAATCATCCGCATACATAGTCATTTTAGCTATGTGTAAGACCAGTGGCAAATCATTTGTAAAAATATAGAAGAATAACGGCCCAAGGCAACTGCCCGGAGTGACACCGCATTGTACATATCTGATGTTAGAGAAGCTTCCATTGAAGAACACTCTCTGGGTTCTAGTGGATAAAAAACTCTCCAACCATGTGATGGCAGGTCATGTAAAGCCATAGCAAGTGAGTTTTTTTCAATAACAATTTATGATCAATAACATCAAAGGCTAAACTGAAATCTAAAAATACAGCTCCAACTATCTTCTTATTATACAGTTATTTTAACTAGTCATCTGAGTCAGTGCAGTACAAATTGAGTGCCCTTCTCTATATGCATGCTGAAAGCCAGTAGTTAACCTCTACGGGATCGGTGTCACGTATACGGGACGGTTGAGCTAACGTGAGCTAATGTGATTAGCATGACTGTTGTAAGTACCAGCAAACTCTCCAGGACATAGTCATGTCTTATATGGGCAGAAAGCTTAAATTCTTGTTAATCTAACTGCACTGTCCAATTTACTGTAGCTATTACAGTGAGAAAATACCATGCTATTGTTTGAGGAGAGTGTACAACAACAACAAAAAACTTATCACGGCAACTGGTTTGATACATTCACCTCTGAAGGTAAATAATGTACTTACATTCAGTAATCTTGCTCTGATTTGTCATCATGAGGGTCCCAGAGATCAAATGTAGCATAGTTTTGTTTGATAAAATCCATTTTTATATTCAAATGTAGGATCTGGGTTCTACAGTTTGAATCCTTGGTGTCTCTGGCTCCACACCCACACCGCCCGGCCATCTAGATGTGTTAAAGTTGGTGTATAAGCTAATGATCCATCATGTATGACATTCCTGGGAGTGTGTAAATGTACATTTTGTATTACCAATGTTCTCTATAGTTATGTACTTGAAAATGACCAATTCGGCACATTTGGGCAGACTTGATTCAAAATAGTCCAGTATCGCAATGCGTCACTGGATCAATCTGAAACTTTGCACACACACTGCTGCTGTCTAGTGGCCAACATCTAAATTGTGCTTAAACTGCAATATTATATTGTGGCCTTTCTCTTGCATTTCAAAGATGATGGAACAACAACAAAAAAGAGTAGAAAACAATTTTTTTGTTGTTTGTATTATATTTTACCAGATCTAATGTGTTATATTCTCCTACATTAATTTCACATTTCCACAAACTTCAAAGTGTTTTCTTTCAAATGGTATCAAGAATATGCATATCCTTACTTCAGGTCCTGAGCTACAGGCAGATAGATTTGGGTAAATCATTTTAGGCGAAAATTGAAAAAAAAAAGAGTACGATCCTTAAGAGATTAATTTGTTCTCTGAAAAATAGCATTGTATTTGGTCAAACACAATCCTCTCCATCAGTTTACTAAGAACAGGCAGCAAACTGATTGGGCGGCTTTTAGAGCCAGCAAAGGGTGCTGTGTTGAGGTGTGAATGACGGAGTCAGGCTTAGGAGGTAAAACACCAAAATCCAGAGTTTATTCAGTGTACATGAATAAAGCGCAGCAAGCGTCAAAACGAAACTAGCACAAGGGAAAAATCCACCTTGGCTACATACAAGGAAAGTGTAGCTCAACCGAGCTACTCATTCTCACAAAGAACAATCACTCACAAAGGATAAGGGGGCAGAGGGAACACTTATACACAGACTAATGAGGGAATGAGTACCAGGTGTGTGTGATTGACAAGACAAGACAAGACAAGACAAATGGAGTGATGATAAATGGAGTGGTAGTGGCTAGTAAGCCGGTGACGACGAACGCCGAAACCTGCCCGAGCAAGGAGGAGGGGCAGCCTCGGCTGAATTCGTGACAGGTGCTTTACTATTTTTAGGCAGTGGAATTACTTTAGCTTCCTTCCACGCCTGTGGACACACACTCCTTTAGGCTTTGGTTATAGATATAGCAAATAGGGGTGGCAATACAGTCTGCTACCATTCTCAATAGTTTCCCATCAAGGTTGTCTTTACCTGGTGGCTTGGCTTATCACCGCTGACCAAATTTAAAACAGCAATCCTTCTCTTTCAATATTATACTTTTTTTTTCTCACAAAAATATGATGGTTCACTGTTCAATGTTGTCATTTCACTTCTGAGTTTTTCCACTTTACTATTGAAATAGTCATTGAAATGATTGGCAATATCGAAAGGTTTTGTTATAAATGACCCATCAACTTCAATGAACGCTGGAGATTAATTGGGTTTTCTGCCCATTATATAATTTAAGGTACTCAATACTTTTCCCATAGTTTTTTATGTCATTTATCTTTGTTTGGTAATATAATTTCCTCTTTTTGTTAAGTTTAGTCACAAAATGTCTCAATTTACAGTATGTCAACCAATCAGCTGAGCAGCCTGACTTGTTTGCCACCTCTTTTGCATAATTTCTTTAAACCATACAATTGTTTTACTCATCATCAATCCCGGGGGCTCAAACAGTTCTCACAGTTAGTTTCTTAACAGGTGCATGCTTATGTAAGGTTCTGTATTTATTTTCTTATTCAACCTTGCGTTCTTGAACGTAGCCCTGTTTCTTTGTGTTCTTGAACGTAGCCCTGTCTTTCATTTTTGTTCATTGATATCACCTGTGTTTGTTACTCACCTGGTCTCATTAGCTCCTTATTTAGTTCAGTTCATTCTGTTTGTGCCTTGTGAGGTATAGTTCGTTTTGACTCTACTAAGCCTTTTCCTAGCTCGTTTGTGAGAACCAGTTATAGCCTTCAGTCCTAGTTTTTGATTCTCCTGCCTGTTTGCCTACCTGTGTATGACCATTGCCTGCCTGTGACCACGATTCCTGCGTTTTGCGAAGGCGAAATAAACACCTGCCATGCTCTGTGTGTGAATCTACACCTTTTTCTCCCTGAGTATTCATTACAGCTTGTCAACAATTGGCATGAATAATTTTACAAATACTTCCAGTGCTGCATCTGGATACACTTCCTCATACACATCAGATCAACATAAATGTTTTACATCTTCAACATAAGAGTCTAGAGAGAACATTTTGTATGATCTCTTATAAATTACTTTAGGCCCAACCTTCGGCACTTCCTTGTCATTGCCACAATGTTATGGTCACTACAGCCAATGGAAACTGATATTGCTTTAGAGCAAAGCTCTGCATCATTAGTGAAGATATGATCAATACAAGTGGATGTCACAGATCCAACACTATTGGTATGCACTCTAATTGGTTGAGTGATAAGCTGGGTCATATTACAGGCATTAGTCACAGAAGCGTCCTCTTGAGAGGACAGCTATTTGCTAACCAGCTAATGTTTTGGTCACCCAGAAAACACACATTATCAAGCATTACACACATATTATCCAAATACTGACTGTTAGCACTTGGTGGCCTGTAGCGCACCCCAAAAGAAGAGGCTTTAGATGAGGCAGGTGAACTTGCAACCACTTCAATAACATTCTACATGAGATCCTCTCTAAGCATTACAGGAATATGGCTCTGAACATATACAGCAACACCTCCCCCATATGCATTCCTGTCTTTTCTGTAGATGTTATATCCCTGTATTGCTACTGCTGTATCGTCAAATGAATTATCTAAGTGAGTTTCAGAGATGGCCAGTATATGAATTTTATCCGATGTTAGCAAGTTATTGATTTCATGAACCTTATTTATAAGGCTACATATATTAATATGGGCTATTCTTAGCCCTTTCCTTGGTAGCTTATCGGAAATATAATAATGTAATAAAATAATAAATATGTGTGCGATGTTGGCCTGAAGCTACTGACCCTGAGGCTTTCTCATTCCTCCCAGGCTTTTGTGAGGAAGCATGGACAATGAGCATGTCGTAGGGGATGTAAGCAATGTTCCCATGCTCTCTGGCAGCTTTCATAGGTGGGATAAGTTCATTCCGCCTATGGCGCAAAGCTTCAGAGAAGTCCTCTTTGAGGAAGATGTTGGTTCCTCTCAAGTTCTTGGCTCTCTATAGAACAGCCATCTTGTCCTTAAACCTCTGGAACTTGACCACTATCGGCCTGGGTCTGTCACCTGGGCTGGTTACATGTTTTCCAGACCTGCGGGCACACTCCACCTAAATCTTCGTATGATCCATCTACAGCTTTTTTGGTGATAATTTTTCTTACTTTCTCCTCAGACTCGGCCCAGTTCTCATGTGAAGACTCTGGTATGCCATCCACAACTAAATTATTCCTCCTGGATTGTCCCTCTAGATAGTCATTTTTCCCAGTTAATAATGATTCACACAGTGCTGATGTCATCTCGAGAGGGCTTATAGTTTGTTGTCATCTTGCTGCAAGTCTCTTTCAGGACATCCACCTCTCCCTGGGAGAACTACAAACTGTTCTTAAGGTCCTGGACCTCTCTGGTCAGATCGTCCATTTGTTTGTTAGTTGAGTCCATCAGTATTTGGACAAAGCTCTTGAAGCTATTTTCCTGTTATTGTAACAACTGCTTATATATCCTTTTTGTTTGTTTAAAAGATCCTTCACCTGTGATAGAGAAACACTGTATTTTCCATTACTCCCACTGTCACGTTCGTTGAAGGACGGGTCAGACCAAGGCGCAGCGTGATATACGTACATGTTTATTAAATTATAAACACAACGACAAAACAACAAACGAAACGTGAAGTCCAAGGTAGCACACACAACATACCTTACACGGAACAAGATCCCACAACCCACTAGTGCCAATAGGCTGCCTAAGTATGATCCCCAATCAGAGACAACGAGCTACAGCTGCCTCTGATTGGGAACCACACTGGCCAACATAGATCTACACATAATAGATCGAAACATAGAAAACACACAACAAAGAATATACACACCCTGACACCAACATTTAAGCGTCCCCTGAGTCAGGGCGTGACAGTACCCCTCCCCAAAGGTGCGGACTCCGACCGCACAACATAAACATAACAGGGTAGGGGCCGGGTGGGCATTCCGCCTCGGAGGCGGAAACCGGTTCGGGGCGTGACGACCTCTCACTCTCCGCCTCCCTGTTGCGCCCCTGGTCTGGTCTGGACCTCGGCGCGCTACTTCCCCTCTCCTTCCTCCCACGATACGCCAGGCCCTGTCTGGATCCTGGTGTGGGAGACCCCGAACCTGGAGAGGGGCTGACGTCATAGTCTGGACTGGAGCCGCTGACCGAAGCTGGACTGGGCACCGGTGGAGCGGACTGCTCTGGCTCCGGAGTGGAGCCGCTGACCGGAGCTGGACTGGACCCCGGTGGAGCGGACTGCTCTGGCTCCGGAGTGGCGCAGCTGACCGGAGCTGGATCAGGCACTGGTGGAGCGGACTGCTCTGGCTCCGGAGTGGAGCAGCTGACCGGAGCTGGATCAGGCACCGGTGGAGCGGACTGCTCTGGCTCCGTAGTGGAACAGCTGACCGGCACTGGATCAGGCACCGGTGGAGCGGACTGCTCTGGCTCCGGAGTGGAGCAGCTGACCGGTGCCGGACCAGGCACCGGTGGAACGGGCACGGGCCGTGCCGGACTGGACAAACGCACCACTGGCTTGGTGCGAGGGACAGGAATGGGCCGGGCCGGACTGGCGACGCGCACCACTGGCTTGGTGCGAGGAGCAGGAACAGGCCGGGCCGGACTGGCGACGCGCATCACTGGCTTGGTGCAAGGAGCAGGAACAGGCCGGGCCGGGCTGGCGACACGCACCACTGGCTTGGTGCGAGGAGCAGGAACAGGCCGGGCTGGGCTGGCGACGCGCACCACTGGCTTGGTGCGAGGAGCAGGAACAGGCCGGGCCGGGCTGGCGACGCGCACCACTGGCTTGGTGCGAGGAGCAGGAACAGGCCGGGCTGGACTGTGGAGGCGGACTGGAGGTCTAGAGCGGAGAGCTGGCACAACCCGTCCTGGCTGGCTGCCCACTTTCGCACTACACGTGCGGGGTGCTGGCACAGGACGCACTGGGCAGTGCACGCGCACTGGCGATACAGTTTGTAGAATTGGCGCAGGATATGCGGGACCGAGGAGGCGTACTGGAGACCAGGAGCGTTGAGCCGGCACACCCCGTCCTGGCTGGATGCCCATCTTCGCACGGCACGTGCGTGGTGCAAGCACAGGACGTACAGGACTGTGCCGGCGCACTGGCGACACAGTACGTAGCTCCGCATAACACGGAGCCTGCCCAGTCATACGCTTCCTCGCGTGAGTACGGGGAGTTGGCTCTGCTCTGACACTAGGCTCCGCCAACCACCCCGTGTGCCCCCCCCAAAAAAATGTTCTTGGGGCTTCCTCCTCGACCGGCCTCCTCCGTGTTGCCGTTGCACCTCTCCTGCCTGGGCATCTACCTTAGCCCATGGTCCTCTCCCCGCAAATATCTCTTCCCATGACCACAAATTGCCCACCTGTGACATGGCTATTCACTCCGCCTGGGCACGCTGCTTGGTCCTCGTTTGGTGGGATCTTCTGTCACGTTCGTTGAAGGACAGGTCAGACCAAGGCGCAGCGTGATATACGTACATGTTTATTAAATTATAAACACAATGACAAAACAACAAACGAAACGTGAAGTCCAAGGTAGCACACACAACATACCTTACACGGAACAAGATCCCACAACCCACTAGTGCCAATAGGCTGCCTAAGTATGATCCCCAATCAGAGACAACGAGCTATAGCTACTCTGATTGGGAACCACACCGACCAACATAGATCTACACATAATAGATCGAAACATAGAAAACACACAACAAAGAATATACACACCCTGACTCAACATTTAAGCGTCCCCTGAGTCAGGGCGTGACACCCACCATTGGCTTTGGATGCCATGGTAGCAACATAGGCTAATGCTGGTACTCCACGCAGTTCCAGACAGGGCAGGTCCCAGGGCAGATTTAAACAGCAATCTGTAAGTGTTTTATTTTTGCAAGTCAACCCTTGTTAAAATACCCTCAGGCACATTGTTCAGATGGGGACTGGTATGGTTTTCTTTTACAACCAGAGGAACACTACTGTCCAGTCGTGTGGTCAGGTACCACAAAGAGGGACTTAGGAAAATTACAATTGGCTCAGAACAGGGCACCATGGCTGGCCCAAAATGTACACGGAGAGCTAACATTAATGCTGAAAGAGGAGAGATTCACTTCATCACTACTTGTTTTTGTAAGAAGCATTGATATGCTGAATGCACCGAGCTGCCTGTTAAAACTACTAGCACACAGCTCGGACACCCATGCATACCTCATAAGACATGCCACCAGAGGTCTCTTCACAATCCCCAAGTCCAGAACAGACTATGTGAGGCACACAGTACTACGTAGAGCAATGGCTACATGGAACTCTATTCCACATTAGGTAACTGATGCAAGCAATATAATCAGATTTAAAAAACTGATAAAAATACACCTTATGGAACGGTGGGGACTTTGAAGAGACACACACACACAGGCACAGACACATGCATGCACATGCTAACACACGCACTCTACACACATGTACACATGGATTTTGTATTGTAGATATGTGGTAGTGGAGTAGTGGCCTGAGGGCACACACTTAATGTGTTGTGAAAAGTGTTATGAAATGTAATGTCATATAATACTTTTAATTGTATATAACTGCCTTAATGTTGCTGGACCCCAGGAAGAGTAGCTGCTGCCTTGGCAACAGCCAATGGGGATCCCTAATAAATACAAATACAAAAAAAAGCTATGTTTATTGATAAGGACTAAATTGTCATCTTTCCATATGCTATATCAGTCTGGCTGAAAACCAGAAAACTATTTCTCATTTCAACAATCCTTTCCATAATCCATTTTCACATTTGACTGCATCCTTCAGGGAATAATACGATTGTGTATTTTTGCAGAACATTTGTTATTACTTTGCAAGGAACAATTGTATATTTTTGCGGAACATTTGCTTTTACTTTGCAAGGAACCCAATTAGAATATCAATCAGGGATCTCCGCTTCAAATGTCAAAGTACAAGTTCAGAGTTAATGCAAAAAAAAGGAGACAGAAGAAGTCAAATCCTCTGTGAGTCTGATTTCCACTACATCTGCCTGTGATCAAATGATAAGCCTCAACACCTTTTGACAACACACAGGCCAGAGTTTTGCAGAGTTGGGTTGTGTGGGATTCATTTATATAATTGTCAGTTTGTACTTGTGTGTTTACACTTTGTAGTAACAGAAGTCTACCTACTGTATGTACGTGACAGTGCTAGCCTGGTCCCAGTTCTGATTGTGCTGTATAGTCAGCTACTGTGGTCATTGTTATGCCAAACATACCATAGGGACTCTACTTTAACAAACCTAACGCAATAGTAAATCTAAGCGTTATAGGTCCAGGGGTGTGTAAAATATTTGTGCTATTTTCACAGCTGTTATTATGAGCACAATAGCTGGCTGTGGCGCGGAAGGTCTGTGTTTTAATGAATAAACCAAGCCCACAATGTCCGGTCTGGAGTGTGAAGTCACGACATAGCAATGCCAAAAGCAATGGTCTGCCCTAGAAAGCCTATGTAAATTGTGATCGCCAGAACGGCCAAACCCCCCAAAAAATGGACTTCCGTTTTGGCCTCAAAAATGCGTTTATTATGATCATGATCATGATTATGATCGATCCCCACTGTGAATTATTTTAAAGTTCGCTACAAAGTGATCCATTCTGACTACTACATTTGTCATCATAGGCCCATGTGCTGACACAGACCAATCACGGGCCGGCAGGCTACGAGGAGGCTTGGGCCCGGTTGGTTGACTCTCTCAGGCAGGACGAAAATGACTAAATCGCCCATGATCCTTTACTAGTTACGGCCACTTTCACGGCCGCTATTTTTTGGTGCCATTCAGCCCAGATTCAGCCACATTCAGCAACGCGCTTCAAATTAAAATACTTCCGGCTTCATGTGCCATTGGGAGTTTCCATAGGAATACGTGGATGACGTCAGTGCTTTCGCTTCTGGTTTTAATTCCGTGTTCAAAAGAACTGGGAACTGGGAACTCGGAAATCTCTGACTTCCGACTTCAGTGCGTTCAAAATAATTGGGAAAAATAGATTTGAACGGTCATCCAACTCGGAATTCCAACACGGGAACTCGGGCCTCTTTCTAGAGCTCTGACTTTCCCACCTGAATAACAATGATGTCATGATTTGATCTCGTATTTTTCAGAGTTCCCAGTTGTTTTGAATGTTGCATAATGTCTATGGAATAAACAAGTTCTAGGTGTGACGAGGGCTTGCCCACTCACTGGCCAATCAAGGCGTTCCATGGCTTAATACTGCATGCTTGTGTCTCAAGTTCTGTTGGTTATTGACAGTCTTTGCATTTTCATCAACTCCAATTTGGCTGGGGGAATGGAATATTCTCGTCCATTGTGGATTGATCCTACAGTTTATTAAATAGCAGAGGCTGCTACAGTAACGAGTGATAGCAAGAATAAAAACCTATTTGGGGAGTGTTCACAGTCAACACTGTTGTAATTGGCTTCAATGAGTAGCCTCTAGGCCAGGGTTCTTCAATTCCGGTCCTGGAGGGCCGAAACACTTCTGTTTTTTATTTCTACCTGGTAGTTAATTGCACTCACCTGGTGTCCAAGGTCTGAATTAGCCCCTGATTAGAAGGAGAGGATGAAAAACAGAGGTGTTTCGGCCCTCCAGGACCGGAATTGAAGAACCCTGCTCTAGGCCTTTACGCATCGTACTTCTCCTCAAATAAAAAATACTAGGCTCCCGTAAATTGTATTGTGTGTGTGAGGCACGTTCTCAATAAAATAGCCTAGGCATACCGTTGGCGTTATAGGACAGAACATTTTGAATAGCCTATGTTTGGAGGAGCGTGTCTTTGGTAAATGGACAAGAGGCGCTCTTTGGAAATGGGGATGGATACAAGCCGAATGGAGAATTGCAGGTAGGCATATGTGAATTGTGAATAATGCAAAAACCTCACGAGTAGACCATTTAGAAACCTTTTATGGATAGGCTACTTGTGCATGGCCAGGATAAGAAAGATACCAGACACATTGCTGTTGAACCAGCTTTAGTTATAGTAGGGTAAAGGTTTTTTAATCAAACAAAACGGAAAACAAGCAATTGTTACAGGAAAATAACTTAAATGTTTCTAAATATGAGTGTCACCAGATTATCTCATCTCTCGTTCCATGATGGGTATATAGCCTATATGGAGGGTTTTTTACACACATCCAAAATAATAACAGGAGCTGGCTAAAATAATGTAATGGCCTACATAGATAAAAAGGAGATGGAGATGGCTGCCGTTTTACGGGCTCCTAACCAATTGTGCTATTGTGTGTGTTTTGTACATAATGTTTCTGCCACCGTCTCTTATGACTGAAAAAAGCTTCTGGATATCAGGACAGCGATTACTCACCTCGTACTGGACGAAGATTTTTTCTTTAACGAGTCGGACGCAAAGGATTTTCTTCAGACACCAGACAAGGTCCAAATCCCCGTCATTCGCGTGAGAAAGAGACAGATATATCGGGGACGTAGGTCGGGGTGCCTCGTAAGGATCCGACGGCGAGTGCGTAATCTGCCTCTACCATCAGTCCTATTAGCCAACGTACAATCATTGGATAACACAATAGACAAACTAAGATCATGGATATCCTACCAACAGGAAATTAAAAACTGTAATATCTTATGTTTCACCGAGGTGTGGCTGAATGACGACTTGGATAACATACAGCTGGCAGGATATAAGCTGCATCGGCAAGATAGAACAGCTGCCTCCGGTAAGATAAGGGGTGGCAGTCTGTGTATATTTGTAAACAACAGCTGGTGCACCAAATCTAATATTAAGGAAGTCTTGCGGTTTTGCTCCCTGAGGTACAGTATCTTATGATAAGCTGTAGACCACACTATTTACCAAGATAGTTTTCATCTATGTTTTTCGTAGGTGTCTATTTACCACCACAAACCGATGCTGGCACTAAGACCGCACTCAATGAGCTGCATAAGGCCATAAGCAAACAGGAAAACATTCATCCAGAGGCGGCACTCCTAGTGGCCGGGGACTTTAATGCAGGCAAACTTAAATCCTCATTTCTACCAGCATGTCATATGTGCAACCAGAGGAAAAATACTCTAGACCACCTTTACTCCACACAAAGAGACATGTACAAAGCTCTCCCTCGCCCTCCATTTGGCAAATCTGACCATAACTCTATCCTCCTGATTCCTGCTTACAAGCAAAAACTAAAGCAGGAAGCACTAGTGACTCGGTCAATAAAGAAGTGGTCAGATGACGCAGATGCTAAGCTACAGGACTGTTTGGCTAGCACAGACTGGAATATGTTCCGGGATTCTTCCGATGGCATTGAGCAGTACACCACATCAGTCACCGGCTTCATTAATAAGTGCATTGATGACGTCATCCCCACAGTGACCGTACATACATACCCCAACCAGAAGCCATCGTTTACAGGCAACATCCGCACTGAGCTAAAGGGTAGAGCTGCTGCTTTCAAGGAGAGGGACTCTAACCCGGACGCTATAAGAAATCCCGCTATGCCCTCAGATGAACCATCAAACAGGCAAAGCGTCAATACAGGACTAGGATTGAATCGTACTACACCGGCTCCGCCGCTTGTCGGATGTGGCAGGGCTTGCAAACTATTACAGACTACAAAGGGAAGCACAGCCGCGAGCTGCCCAGTGACACAAGCCTACCAGACGAGCTAAATTACTTCTATGCTCGCTTCGAGGCAAGCAACACTGAAGCATGCATGAGAGCATCAGCTGTTCTGGACGACTGTGTGATCACGCTCTCCATAGCTGATGTGAGTAGGACCTTTAAACAGGTCAACATTCACAAGGCCGCAGGGCCAGACGGATTACCAGGATGTGTACTCCGAGCATGAGCTGACCAACTGGCGAGTGTCTTCACTGACATTTTCAACCTGTACCTGACTGAGTCTGTAATACCAACATGTTTCAAGCAGACCATCATAGTCCCTGTGCCCAAGAACACTAAGGTAACCTGCCTATATGACTACCGACCTGAAGTGCTTTAAAAGGCTGGTCATGGCTCACATCAACAACATTATCCCAGAAACCCTAGAACCACCCTAAGTTGCATACCGCCCCAACAGATCCACAGATGATGCAATCTCTATTGCACTCCACACTGCCCTTTCCCACCTGGACAAAAGAAACACCTACAGTTGAAGTCGGAAGTTTACATACACTTAGGTTGGAGTCATTAAAACTCGTTTTTCAACCACTCCACAAATTTCTTGTTAACAAACTATAGTTTTGGCAAGTCGGTTAGGACTTTGTGCATGACACAAGTAATTTTTCCAACAATTGTTTACAGACAGATTATTTCACTTATAATTCACTGTATCACAATTCCAGTGGGTCAGAAGTTTAAATACACTAAGTTGACTGTGCCTTTAAACAGCTTGGAAAATTCCAGAAAATTATGTCATGGGTTTCAAAGCTTCTGATAGGCTAATTTACATAATTTGAGTCAATTGGAGGTGTACCTGTGGATGTACACTGCTCAAAAAAATAAAGGGAACACTTAAACAATACATCCTAGATCTGAATGAATGAAATAATCTTATTAAATACTTTTTTCTTTACATAGTTGAATGTGCTGACAACAAAATCACACAAAAATTATCAATGGAAATCAAATGTATCAACCCATGGAGGTCTGGATTTGGAGTCACCCTCAAAATTAAAGTGGAAAACCACACTACAGGCTGATCCAACATTGATGTAATGTCCTTAAAAGAAGTCAAAATGAGGCTCAGTAGTGTGTGTGGCCTCCAAGTGCCTGTATGACCTCCCTACAACGCCTGGGCATGCTCCTGATGAGGTGGCGGATGGTCTCCTGAGGGATCTCCTCCCAGACCTGGACTAAAGCATCCGCCAACTCCTGGACAGTCTGTGGTGCAACGTGGCGTTGGTGGATGGAGCGAGACATGATGTCCCAGATGTGCTCAATTGGATTCAGGTCTGGGGAATGGGCGGGCCAGTCCATAGCATCAATGCCTTCCTCTTGCAGGAACTGCTGACACACTCCAGCCACATGAGGTCTAGCATTGTCTTGCATTAGGAGGAACCCAGGGCCAACCGCACCAGCATATGGTCTCACAAGGGGTCTGAGGATCTCATCTCGGTACCTAATGGCAGTCAGGATACCTCTGGCGAGCACATGGAGAGCTGTGCGGCCCCCCAAATAAATGCCACCCCACACCATGACTGACCCACCGCCAAACCGGTCATGCTGGAGGATGTGGCAGGCAGCAGAACGTTCTCCATGGCGTCTCCAGACTCTGTCACGTCTGTCACATGTGCTCAGTGTGAACCTGCTTTCATCTGTGAAGAGCACAGGGCGCCAGTGGCGAATTTGCCAATCTTGGTGTTCTCTGGCAAATGCCAAACGTCCTGCACGGTGTTGGGCTGTAAACACAACCCCCACCTGTGGACGTCGGGCCCTCATACCACCCTCATGGAGTCTGTTTCTGACCGTTTGAGCAGACACATGCACATTTGTGGCCTGCTGGAGGTCATTTTGCAGGGCTCTGGCAGTGCTCCTCCTGCTCCTCCTTGCACAAAGGCAGAGGTAGCGGTCCTGCTGCTGGGTTGTTGCCCTCCTACGGCCTCCTCCACGTCTCCTGATGTACTGGCCTGTCTCCTGGTAGCGCCTCCATGCTCTGGACACTACGCTGACAGACACAGCAAACCTTCTTGCCACAGCTTGCATTGATGTGCCATCCTGGATGAGCTGCACTACCTGAGCCACTTGTGTGGGTTGTAGACTCCGTCTCATGCTACCACTAGGGTGAAAGCACCGCCAGCATTCAAAAGTGACCAAAACATCAGCCAGGAAGCATAGGAACTGAAGTGGTCTGTGGTCACCACCTGCTGAACCACTTCTTTATTGGGGGTGTCTTGCTAATTGCCTATAATTTCCACCTGTTGTCTATTCCATTTGCACAACAGCATGTGACATTTATTGTCAATCAGTGTTGCTTCCTAAGTGGACAGTTTGATTTCACAGAAGTGTGATTGACTTGGAGTTACATTGTGTTGTTTAAGTGTTCCCTTTATTTTTTTGAGCAGTGTATTTCAAGGCCTACCTTCAAACTCAGTGCCTCTTTGCTTGACATCATGGGAAAATCAAAATAAATCAGCCAAGACCTCAGAAAAAAAATTGTAGACCTCCACAAGTCTGGTTCTTCCTTGGGAGCAATTTCCAAATGGCTGAAGGTACCACGTTCATCTGTACAAACAATAGTACACAAGTATAAACACCATGGGACTACGCAGCCATCACACCGCTCAGGAAGGAGACGCGTTCTGTCTCCTAGAGATTAACGTACTTTGGTGCAAAAAGTGCAAATCGATCCCAGAACAGCAAAGGACCTTGTGAAGATGCTGGAGGAAACAGGTACAAAAGTATCTATATCCACATTAAAATGAGTCCTATATCGACATAACCTTAAAGGCTGCTAAGCAAGGAAGAAGCCACTGCTCCAAAACCGCCATAAAAAAGCCAGACTACGGTTTGCAACTGCACACGGGGACAAAGATCTTACTTTTTGGAGAAATGTCGTCTGGTCTGATTAAACAAAAATAGGACTGTTTGGCCATAATGACCATCATTATGTTTGGAGGAAAAAAGGGGGAGCTTGCAAGCCGAAGAACACCATCCCAACCGTGAAGCACGGGGGTGGCAGCATCATGCTGTGGGGGTGCTTTGCTGCAGGAGGGACTGGTGCACTTCACAAAATAGATGGCATCATGAGGAAGGTAAATTATGTGCATATATTGAAGCGACATCTCAAGACATCAGTCAGGAAGTTAAAGCTTGGTCGCAAATGGGTCTTCCAAATGGACAATGTCCCCAAGCATTCTTCCAAAGTTGTGGCAAAATAGCTTAAGGACAACAAAGTCAAGGTATTGGAGTGGCCATCAAAAAGCCCTGACCTCAATCCTATAGACAATGTGTGGGCAGAACTGAAAAAGCGTGTTCAATCAAGGAGGCCTACAAACCTGACTCAGTTACACCAGCTCTGTCAGGAGGAATGGGCAAAAATTCACCCAACTTATTGTGGGAATTTTGTGGAAGGCTACACAAAACGTTTGACCCAAGTTAAACAATTTAAATGCAATGCTACCAAATGTTAATTGAGTGTATGTAAACTTCAGACCCACTGGGAATGTGATGAAAGAAATAAAAGCTGAAATAAATCATTCTCTCTACTATTATTCTGACATTTCACATTCTAAAATAAAGTGGTGATCCTAACTGACCTAAGACAGGGAATATTTTACTAGGATTAAATGTCAGGAATTGTGAAAAACGGAGTTTAAATGTATTTGGCTAAGGTGTATGTAAACTTCCGACTTCAACTGTACATGAGAATGCTATTCCTTGACTACAGCTCAGTGTTCAACACCATAGTGCCCTCAAAGCTCATCACTAAGCTAAGGACCCTGGGACTAAACACCTCCCTCTGCATCTGGATCCTGGACTTCCTGACGGGCCGCCCCCAGGTGGTAAGGGTAGGTAACAACACATATGCCACGCTGATCTTCAACACGGGGGCCCCTCAGGTGTGCATGCTCAGTCCCCTCCTGTACTCCCTGTTCACCCATGACTGCATGGCCAGGCACGACTCCAACACCATCATTATGTTTGCCGACGACACAATAGTGGTTGGCCTGATCACTGACAACGATGAGACAGCCTATAGGGAGGAGGTTAGAGACCTGGCTGTGTGGTGCCAGGATAACAACCTCTCCCTCAACATGATCAAGACAAAGGAGATGATTGTGGACTACAGAAAAAAGAAGAGGACCGAGCACGCCCCCATTCTCATCGACGGCGCTGTAGTGGAGCAGGTTGAGAGCTTCAAGTTCCTTGGTGTCCACATCACCAACAACCTATCATGGTCCAAACACACCAAGACAGTCGTGAAAATGGCACGACAAAGCCTATTCCCCCTCAGGAGCCTGAAAAGATTTGGCATGGGTCCTCAGATCCACAAAAGGTTCTACAGCTGCACCATTGAGAGCATCCTGACTGGTTGCATCACCGCCTGGTATGGCAACTACTCGGCCTCCGACCACAAGGCACTACAGAGGGTAGTGCGTACGACCCAGTACATCACTGGGGACAAGCTTCCTGCCATCCAGGACCTCTATACCAGGCGGTGTCAGAGGAAGGCCCTAAAAATTGTCAGACTCCAGCCACCCTAGTCATAGACTGTTCTCTCTGCTACCGCACGGCAAGCGGTACCGGAGCGCAAAGTATAGGTCCAAAAGGCTTCTTAACTGCTTCTACCTCCAAGCCATAAGACTCCTGAACAGCTAATCAAATGGCTACCCGGACTATTTGCATTGCCCCCCCCCCTCCCCGTTTCACGCTGCTGCTAATATCTATGCATAGTCTCTTTAACTCTACCTATATGTACATATTTCCTCAATTACCTCGACTAACCTGTTCCCCAGCACATTGACTCTGTACCGGTACCCCCTGTATATAGTCTCGCTACTGTTATTTTACTGCTGCTCTTTAATTATTTTACTTATCTATTTTTTACTTAACACTTATTTTTCTTAAAACTGCATTGTTGGTTAATAATAATAATGATAATATGCCATTTAGCAGACGCTTTTATCCAAAGCGACTTACAATCATGTGCGCATACATTTTTACTTATGGGTGGTCCCGGGGATCGAACCCACTACCCTGGTGTTACAAGCGCCATGCTCTACCAATTGAGCTACAGAGGACCGAGTAGTTAAGGGCTTGTAAGTAAGCATTTCACAGTAAGGTCTACACCTTTTGTATTCGACGCATATGACAAATAAAATGTGATTTGATTTGATGTCCGCTCACTGTTTTGCTGCTGCCAAACTTCATCTTTTAATAAAGCTTTGGTGATTAAGATTTATTTCAAAGCGGTCTGATGAGCCGAACACTTTATTGATAGTCATGACTAATTTGCGAATGCATTGGGCATGACAAAAAATACTGCCTTCACTGAGAGGAGGGGAGGCTATGCTTGGTTTTTAACCTCTACGGGATCGGTGTCCCGTATACGGGACGGTTGAGCTAACGTGAGCTAATGTGATTAGCATGACTTTTGTAAGTAACAGCAAACTTTCCAGGACATAGACATGTCTTATATGGGCAGAAAGCTTAAATTCTTGTTAATCTAACTGCACTGTCCAATTTACTGTAGCTATTACAGTGAGAAAATACCATGCTATTGTTTGAGGAGAGTGCACAACAACAAAAAAACGTATCACGGCAACTGGTTTGATACATTCACCTCTGAAGGTAAATAATGTACTTACATTCAGTAATCTTGCTCTGATTTGTCATCCTAAGGGTCCCAGAGATAAAATGTAGCATAGTTTTGTTTGATAAAATCAATTTTTATATTCAAATGTAGGAACTGGGTTCTACAGTTTGAACCCCTGCTGTCTCTGGCTCCACACCCACCCCGCCCGGCCATCTAGATGTGTGCAAGTTAGTGTATAAGCTAATGATCCATCATGTATGACATTCCTGGGAGTGTGTAAACTCATTTTTGTATGTTCTATGTAGATATGTACTTGAAAATGTATCAATTGACCAATTGACCAATTGGGCACACAAAATAGTACAGTATTGCAATGCTTCACTGGATCAATCTGAAACTTTGCACACACACTGCTGCCATCTAGTTGCCAAAATCTAAATTGTGCCTAAACTGCAATATTATATTGTGGCCTTTCCCTTGCATTTTAAAGATGATGGAACAAAAAAATAAATAGAAAACATGTTTTTTTGTTTATGTTATCTTTTACCAGATCTAATGTGTTATATTCTCCTACATTAATTTCACATTTCCACAAACTACAAAGTGTTCCCTTTCAAATGATATCAAGAATATGCATATCCTTGCTTCAGGTCTATAGGCAGTTAGATTTGGGTATGTAATCTTAGGCGAAAATGGGAAAAAAAGGGTCCGATCCTTAAGAATCAAATTAAATGAAATGGGGAAAAACACGAGGTTTTTTATGTTTCTAAATACGAGGTTTACGGGCACAAAAAGCACATCTCTCTGGTTCCATGTGCATATGGGCTCTGTGCATCACGGCTGGATAGGCTTCCGTCATGTTACAGCTAAGACCAGCTTTCGGTTGGTCTTAAATATCCCCACCAGCGCATACTGAAATTGGCACTTTGGCGCACCTTGTCAAGGACACACCTCAGATATTGCCACCCCGCAAGCAAGCTCATTTAACATTTTACATTACATTTTATTCATTTAGCAGACACTCTTATCCAGAGCGACTTACAGTTAGTGAGTGCATACATTATTTTTATTTTTTTCATGCTGGCCCCCCGTGGGAATAGAACCCAGCTACATCCCTGCCGGCCATTCCCTCCCCTACCCTAGATCAATTGTGCGCCGCCCCATGGGTCTCCCGGTCGCGGCCGGCTACGACAGAGCCTGGATTCGAACCAGGATCTCTAGTGGCACAGCTAGCACTGCGATGCAGTGCCTTAGACCACTGCGCCACTCGGGAGGTTTAAGACAGGTAAATGACCAATTACCATGGTTTGAAAATAGAAGAGCGCCGGCTTTAACAGGTCGATATTGCAAACGAGCGTGTGTTTGACAATTGCGCTGGCTTAACACCAGTTGCAAATAGAGTGCTAGGAGTCAGCTATACAGCACAAACATATCTGGGACCAGGCTATGACAGTGCTAAAAATGTGTGGCCAGTGGCCAGACTGTGTTTAGGTGTTGACGGTAGTGGTAATCAGTATGGCAACATCTGATGGTGACACTTACGACACTCAGGCTGCATACACCGCTCCACCTGTTCCAGATCCTCTGTACACTCCCCTAGGTTCGGAGACTTGAGCATTCGCTGGCGTGTCCTCATGCCCTTCCCACATGTTACACTGCAGACGCTCCAGTCCGACCACGGAGACAGCATACACAGGATAGTGTCTGCAGGGATATACCAGGCAGGCATAATACATTATACATAATAATGTCCCCTGCTGTTCAGAACAACAGTTTCAACATACATGACAACATTCATTTCCGCCATCTTCAGCTACTGGTTTTCATAGCTGAAGGGACTTGAAATGATCTTATTGTTTGAATGTATTCTCCTGCATGCTCTCCTCTGAGAGATCTGTCAATTTGAGTGTGTATCTAGCCGGTTGGATCTAGATAGGTACAGACTACAGAGGCCCCTTGGCAGATTGCTGAACAAGGCTGCCTGTCACAGTGCTTTTTAGATGGAGTGTCTATGGCCTGCCGCCCGGGGGCTGAGGCAGTTGTTGAGTGGGTGTTGGAGGAATTACTCACGGCACTCAGGCATCATGCAATTCTCCACCTCTGCCACCTCCGCCTTGCACATGGAACCATCTGAGGGGGGCATCTTCACCATGCGTTCACGCCGCTGCATACCCAGCCCACAGGTGGTGCTGCAGGGATCCCACTCGCCCCACTCCGTTACCACACAGCTACTGGGGGCTGATGGAGTTACAGGGACAGATATACACTCATACACTGGGATGGGACTGTTATAGCAGCTTGCGATTACTGTTGTTAACATTTACTTGAGAATCCATGTTCCATTAATACACTGACTGAATATTAAGCCTGTTGGCATATAGCAGCTTTTCAACATAGGATTTGTGGTTGTTTTCATTTCCTGTTTTAGATTATTTTGACTATACGTCCTCATGCCATCATATTATAGACAAAACATCATATTTTAGTCTTTAACACAAAAGGCCTGAAACCACAACATGATCCTGATGTCACAATTTGGATAATCTCCATGTTTCAGTGAGACTCACAGCAGTCGTCGTTGACCACACACTTCTCTGTCTCCTCAGTGTTCAGAGAGCAGATGGATCCATCCTCTGGGAACTGTTTGATGTAGCGCTCCCGAGACCTCATCCCCATCCCACAGGACTCACTGCACGGAGACCAGCTGATCCAGTCTGACATCATACAGGTAGACGCTTCTAGGAACGGCAAGAGGCAAACACATAGCCTGGTTAAACCAGACTGAACTCAGTGATCACCATTGTGTCATGGTGAGTGCAGGGTTCAGTCTGGTTTAACCAGGCTAGCAAAGACGAGCAGGGTTATTGACATGTCATACATACAGTGCCAGTCAAAAGTTTGGACACACCTACTCATTCAAGGGTTTTTCTTTATTTTTACTATTTTTTACATTGTAGAATAATAGTAAAGACATCAAAACTATGAAATAACACAAATGGAATCATGTAGTAACCAATTTTTTTTTAAACAAATCAAAATATATTTTATATTTGAGATTCTTCAAATAGCCACCCTTTGCCTTGATGACAGCTTTGCACACTCTTGGCATTCTCTCAACCAGCTTCACCTGGAATGCTTTTCCAACAGTCTTGAAGGAGTTCCCACAAATGCTGAGCACTTGTTGGCTGCTTTTCCTTCACTCTGCTGTCCGACTCATCCCAAACCATCTCAATTGGGTTGAGGTCGGGGGATTGTGATGCCAGGTCATCTGATGCAGCACTCCATTACTCTCCTTCTTGGTAAAATAGCTCTTACACAGCCTGGAGGTGTGTTGGGTCATTGTCCTGTTGAAAAACAAATGATAGTCCCACTAAGCCCAAACCAGATGGGATGGTGTATCGCTGCAGAATGCTGTGGTAGCCATGCTGGTTAAGTGTACCTTGAATTCGAAATAAATCACAGACAGTGTCACCAGCAAAACACCCCCACACCATAACACCTCCTCCTCCATGCTTTACGGTGGGAACCACACATGCAGAGATCATCCGTTCACCCACACGCGTCTCACAAAGACACGGCGGTTGGAACCAGGACAAATTTCCACCGGTCTAATGTCCATTGCTCGTGTTTCTTGGTTTCTTCTTCTTATTGGTGTCCTTTAGTTGTGGTTTTATTGCAGCAATTCGACCATGAAGGCCTGATTCACACAGTCCCCTCTGAACAGTTGATGTTGAGATGTGTCTGTGACTTGAACTCTGTGAAGCATTTATATGGGCTGCAATTTCTGAGGCTGGTAACTCTAATAAACTTATCCTCTGCAGCAGAGGTAACTCTGGGTCTTCCATTCCTATGGCGGTCCTCATGAGAGCCAGTTTCATCGTAGCGCTTGATGGTTTTTGCGACTGCACTTGAAGAAACGTTCAACATTTTTGAAATGTTCCGTATTGACTGACCTTCATGTCTTAAAGTAATGATGGACTGTCGTTTCTCTTTGTTTATTTGAGCTGTTCTTGCCATAATATGGGCTTGGTCTTTTACCAAATAGGGTTACTTCTGTATACCCCCCCTACCTTGTCACAACACAACTGATTGGCTCAAACGCATTAAGAAATAAATTCCACAAATTAACTTTTAACAAGGCACACCTGTTAATTGAAATGCATTCCAGGTGACTACCTCATGAAGCTGGTTGAGAGATTGCCAAGAGTGTGCAAAGCTGTCATCAAGGCAAAGGGTGGCTATTTGAAGAATCTCAAATATAAAATATATTTTGATTTGTTTAACACTTTTTTGGTTACTACATGATTCCATATGTGTTATTTCATAGTTTTGATGTCTTCACTATTATTCTACAATGTAAAAAATAGTAAAAAATAAAGAAAAACCCTTGAATGAGGAGGTGTCCAAAATGTTGAATGGTAGTGTACATCACTACTAGCTGACACCTCTGAATTCCGCTGCCATCCATCTGGTAACAAGTAACACACCCAACATAAATTATTCACTCTGCTCTCTCAAATTATCTGGGAACAGAATTTGTAAATAGATTTGTTTTCAGAGAGGATGGATGAACTTTCGGGAACTTTAACATGGATTTCTCTCTCGTCTGGTCCATCCCACTGCCTGGCTGCAGATTGGGAGCAGCAGTGAGCGTAGCTTAATAAAGCAGAACTAAGTGAATCATTAATAAGAGCTGTAAATAAATGTGGCCCCAATGAGGCCCACAGGGGCCCCGGCCAGCTTCAGGAATATCAATCAACTACTGACCGTTAACAGAGCGATAAATTAAAACAAAGGAGTGATGTGCAGGTAGAAAAGCTTGCAATGCCAGTCCTATTAATCAATAGTGTGCAGTAGAGCGAAACGATAGCCTTGAACAATTCAAACCCACTCATCAAGCGCTGACAAAGCTGAGACTTGGGGGCCCAAAATATATTAATGGAGGTAGGAGAGAGAGAAAGATAATAGAAAGAAGGGGCAAAGGAGAAAGAGAGAGAGAGACACCTCTGCATGACTGATCATGTGACTTTGAGAAGAGTGGTCTTAATTGACAACTTTGATGAGAATTGGACAAAGGAGCAGTTACTTTCTGAGAGAGAAAGTTAATGCCAATCTGACTGAATAGAACAGCCTTAAGACCTGCCTTGTTTCCTGGAGGAAGAAGCGTTTGTGGAATATCATATGTCTTTTGACCTCTACCCGATTATGGCACTTGGTGAGACTCCAAATTCCCCCAGCTTTGCTTCTTGTGTTTGAATGCCAAGGACAAAACTGTGTTAATTGTGCATCTTAGGTAGCACGTAAACCGTGAAAGGGAAAACAATGGTAACACCATATACTGTAGGTCGTTATCAATAAAACGTCACAATGCGGCGCAGAGCGTTCGATTTGACTGCTGGGAGGTAAGGAGACCCCCAGCTCCGCTAAAACCATTGACAACTACGTGCCGCTTTCAAGAGATTGTTTAAAAAAATGTTATAACTATTTGGTTTTAATATTATCACCACTTGAAGAGCATAGTCAGAACAACATATTTCCGATTATTCCACATTTAGCTCTATCATCAGAGTTATACAGCAAGTAACTGCATGCTT
The DNA here is from genome assembly GCF_020615455.1 of Coregonus clupeaformis. NCBI lineage: Eukaryota > Metazoa > Chordata > Actinopteri > Salmoniformes > Salmonidae > Coregonus > Coregonus clupeaformis. Next base: position 50,217,176 of record NC_059197.1, on the reverse strand, counting down.
TTCATGATCAGTAAACATCAATTGATCATGTAATTTCAGATACGTGAGGGTAGCCTATCCATTTGGCATGTAGCTAGCTGGTCCCCGTTCTGGTAAAGTTGTCAGTCGGACAACTGTCATCCCCACTATAGATGGCAAGCAAATCAAACAATATTTGGATATAGCCATCTAGTTCATCCCCTGAAAGTTAGCTTGTTAACTAACCATATTGACCTAATCTGTTATTAGCTAGTTTGCCAATTTGACGTGGTCCATCAGTCAATGTAGCCTATCATGTCTGTCAGCAGCAATCGTGATTAAACACTCTTAAAAACAATGTTGAAAAGGGGAAAATGTTAGCTAACTTCACTAGGTAGGCTTACATTGGTTGGAGAAAAAAGTACATTAGGTAAATTTACCACTAGCCTATATGTTTAGCCAACTGTACAACGTTTCTACCGGTAGCTTGCAAGGTAAACCTTATCAGATAACAGTACATCCACAAATGTGTCCTTCTGCTGCTTGACAGGCAGAGCCCACAAAGGATGAGAAATTAACCTAAACCACTCATACTTGTCAGGTATAGTTCACTTTTATTTCATATCACTCAAATATCCAATTAATGGTGGCCAATATTTAGAGATATCGTGAGGCAAAAAATTACATGATCAATAGATTTTTACTGATCATGAAAAGCATGCGGTTACTTGCTGTATTACTCTGCTAAATGTGCGCAATTGTTTTGCATGGAATAATCTGAAATGTGTAGTTATGATCTATGCTCTTCAAGAGGTGATGATATTACAACCAAATAGTTCACATTTATTAAACAATCCCTTGAAAACGACACGCAGTTGTCAATGGTTTTAGCAGAGCAGGGGTCTCCTTGCCCCCCAGCAGGCTAATCGAACACTCTGCACCTTATTGTGACGTTTTATTGATAACGACCTATTTCCTTGTGCTTGGCTAAGAAGTTGGTGGAGGAGCATGACATCATCTCAACCCTAATCCCTGTTCTCATAAACATGGGACCACTCCCATGTTAGATCTTAGTTCAGTCTGTTTGCACATGGATATGTTGACTGTCTTTTTTCAATATGATTACACAGGGATCACCAGCTCAGCCTGCAGAGCAGCAGATGAACACACAAGCCTTTAGCCAACAACCTATTTTTTTATACTTCTTTACGAATTACTTTGTTTTAAACAGTCAACTGTTTACACCAGGGATGGGCAACTTTGATGAGGGGCCGCAGCGGCTCGCAGGTTTGCGTACCTACATCCATACCCACACATGCAATTCACTGATTTGTACAATCAATCCATTTCTGCAGTTAAACTACTTAACTATCTTAACTAAATGCATTAAACCAGTAGCCAGGGCCGGCCCTAGCCTTTTGGGGGCCCTAAGCAAGATTTGGTTGGGGGGCCCACCCACCTGGCGGGAAAAAACATTTTACTGCAATTCTACACATTTTGCCATGGGCATAGAGAAAATGTTGCAGATTTAACTTAAAGCAAGTTTCTGCAATTCTACACATTTTGCCATGGGGCAGAGAGAAAACATTTGCAGTTTTACAGCTAATCTCCTGCAATTCTAAATATTTGCTATGACTTATGCATTTTTACATTTTTAGCAGACGCTCTTATCCAGAGCGACTTACAGTTAGTGAGTGCATACATTTTCATACTGGCCCCCTGTGGGAATCGAACCCACAACCCTGGCGTTGCAAACGCCATGCTCTACCAACTGAGCTACATGGGACTATGCCATGTTAATATGATATCTGAGTGAGAGTGATTAACAAAATTAATGGGGGCCCACTGGAGGTCAGGGCCCCTGGGCAGATGCCCTGCGTGCCCAGTCGGTATTGGGCCATGTTTACAACTTTAGATAGCTGGCTAGACTAATTTACCAATCTCAAAATTGTTCGCTGACATGGCTAATTGAGTGACTGTCAGTGACTGACATAACAAGACAAAAACTTCTGATGCACAACCAAATTTCTAAATTGCACCTTATGTATTCTACTATTCTAACCCTCAACAGTAAGTTGAGACCCCGACTGAGTTTTTGTTGTTGTTGTTGTAATTGTTGGTTGGGAGCTCAATTTTGGGAAATTAATCCAGGACCGCCAGTTGCCCATCCATGGTTTACACCTTATGGCATCTACAATAATGATTCCTAAATCATAAAATATATTTATGTACTATGAATTTATAATTCAAGCAGTCTTTTCCCTGTTTTTGAAAGCTCTTACATACAGACATTGGAGATGGAACAACATGTTCTCAACGAGACAAAACATTGTCAGTTGAATTCTCATGCAAAAACAATAGACATTTCACCCACTATAAGGCAAACAACTGTCTTCATGTCTAAATTGAGGAGACTTTATCAGCCGACTCAGACCAGTGATTGAACTGTGCCATTCAAGAGCATGCATTAGTGCTATGAATGAGAACCAGGACTGTGACACTGTCCTTAGTCCTCACCCTCCTTGCTGCAGCCAGGCCCCATGCAGGGCTTGAAGTCCTGGGTATGAGGGCAGGACACACTGAGGTCCAGCTGAGCCTTCAGCATCCTCTGTCTCATCCTCCGGCCCTTGTCACAGTTGGCTGAGCTGCAGGCTGACCACGGAGACCAGTTGGAGTAGATGCACGTCTCTGGAGTGTCGTCTGGAGGGAGAAATTCTCTATGAGACAATGAATTGACAAGTCATATAGGTCAGCTAGGTTGACTATAACTGAATTGGTTAAATGTAACTATTTTGACATATTCTAATGAGACCATGTTGGTGGGGGGTATTCATATGCACTGTTCATGTATGTAACCCTATATTTTCACTGGTTTAGAATGTGCTGGTGCTGTATATTATGCACTAATGCCTAATTGCCTATAAAAGTAAATGCAAGTTCATACAGTTCAGGTCTTGCTCTAACCACAGTGTATAATGTACTGGAGACCGTCCTGTTTAGGAAACAGACAGTGTTGTGCTCAACAGAATGACGGTAGAGAGAACAAATAATTTGGTTGAGGTTCAAAGGTAGTGTTGGAATGTAATTGCACGGTGTGGTTACATTTAACATTTTAGTCATTTAGTAGACGCTCTTATCCAGAGTGCATAAATTTTTTTTTTTTTTCATTATTAGAAACATAAACCCCATCAGGTTCATTTCTGAAGCTTGGCCGTGTTCATGCTTTTCAGCAGACAGACATCTGGAGGTTTAAACAGGCTGCCAGGCAAAGCATACTTAATTAAAGTCTCCAGCAAATACAGTGTGTGGTTTTTAAATTGAACATCCCAAATTGGTTGAGATAAAGCGATTACTCACCTTCCTCCTTCTCCTCCTGGCCAATATCTGCCACGATATCGTCCACCGTGTCCGGGACAATATTGCACTGCTCTCCCTGTGGGCAAGAAACATGATTCAACATCACAAACACTGATACAATTCTAAATTTACCATCTAATATCATATATTCTCATTGGAGACAAGGGTATTTATTTTCTGGGCAATCTTCAGTAAAAGGTTAGGTCAATATGACATCTGGTTGTTGGTTTAAAAGAGATTTCGTTTTTTTTTTCTTTGCTTTAAGTGTCAGGAGACAACCACACTGTCAATTTTCTCTGTGTTTTTCAAAGACTTGCTATTATCACTATGGCAATATATTGCCCATTCAAAGAGCTATGTATCCAAAGTAACATTACATGTATAGCGACTGTGAGGAGAGTTATGTTGCATGAACATTCACATCTCTTCAGAGAGAGGGAGCAGAGACAGACAGACAGAGAGCGGAATGAATGAGGCATGTGCTATAGTTACCTTTCGGGCTATCCTCTCCACCACTACCCGGGCCAAGGCTGTGATAGGGCCTCCCTCTGTGTCATAAAAGGGGCTCTGGGGGTGGTCCAGGCTGGTCAGGGACCGGATCCTCTCCTGGGGTATTGTGGGCTTGTTGGGAGACTGGAATGGTACAGGTACAGGGTGGAGTATGAGTGATACAATATGGGCATAGGGCCAGGAGTAACTGTAACACAGTGTAATATAGGTCCATGGAAGGGAGATAGTATAACAGTACTAACAGTAATACTAACAGGAGTTAGTATGGGCACAGGGTTGGCAGAAACTGTAACACAGGGTAGTATGGGAACAGGGCTGGTACAGTAGTAACTGTAACACAGGGTAGTATGGGAACAGCAGTGGAGGCTCTTCAGAGGAAGAAGGGGAGGACCATCATTTCATAAAAATAAAATAGTGGAACATTAAAAAAGTGATCTTTTTAGATAAAACTATACTAAACATATTCACGTCATCAAATACAGTGCCTTGCAAAAGTATTCATCCCTCTTGCCGTTTTTCCTGTTTTGTTGCATTACAACCTGTAATTTAAATGGATTTGTATTTGGATTTCATGTAATGGACATACACAAAATAGTCCAAATTGGTGAAGTGAAATGAAAAAAATTACTTAAATAACGGAAAAGTGGTGCGTGCATATGTATGCACCCCCTTTGCTATGAAGCGGCACCATGAAGACCAAGGAGCTCTCCAAACAGGTCAGGGACAAAATTGTGGAGAAGTACAGATCAGGGTTGGGTTATAAAAAAATATCAGAAACTTTGAACATCCCACGGAGCACCATTAAATCCATAATTTAAAAACGGAACGAATATAGCACCATAACAAACCTGCTAAGAGAGGGCCGCCCACCAAAACTCACGGACCAGGCAATGAGGGCATTAATCAGAGAGGCAACAAAGAGACCAAAGATAACCCCGAAGGAGCTGCAAAGCTCCACAGTGGAGATTGGTGTATCTGTCCATAGGACCACTTTAAGCCGTACACTCCACAGAGCTGGGCTTTACGGAAGAGTGGCCAGAAAAAAGCCATTGCTTAAAGAAAAAAATAAGCAAACACGTTTGGTGTTGGCCAAAAGGCATGTGGGAGACTCCCTAAACATATGGAAGAAGGTACTCTGGTCAGATGAGACTAAAATTGAGCTTTTTGGCCATCAAGGAAAACGCTATGTCTGGCGCAAACCGAACACCTCTCATCACCCCGAGAACACCATCCCCACAGTGAAGCATGGTGGTGGCAGCATCATGCTGTGGGGATGTTTTTCATCGGCAGGGACTGGGAAACTGGTCAGAATTGAAGGAATGATGGATGGCGCTAAATTCAGGGAAATTCTTGAGGGAAACCTGTTTCAGTCTTCCAGAGATTTGAGACTGGGACGGAGGTTCACCTTCCAGCAGGACAATGACCCTAAGCATACTGCTAAAGCAACACTCTAGTGCTTTAAGGGGAAACATTTAAATGTCTTGGAATGGCCTAGTCAAAGCCCAGACCTCAATCCAATTGAGAATCTGTGGTATGACTTAAAGATTGCTGTACACCAGCGGAACCCATCCAACTTGAAGGAGCTGGAGCAGTTTTGCCTTGAAGAATGGGCAACAATCCCAGTGGCTAGATGTGCCAAGCTTATAGAGACATACCCCAAAATACTTGCAGCTGTAATTGCTGCAAAAGGTGGCTCTACAAAGTATTGACTTTGGGGGGGTGAATAGTTATGCACGCTCAAGTTTTCTGTTTTTTGGTCTTATTTCTTGTTTGTTTGCATCTTCAAAGTGGTAGGCATGTTGTGTAAATCAAATGATAGAAACCCCCCAAAAAATCAATTTTAATTCCAGGTTGTAAGGCAACACAATAGGAAAAATGCCAAGGGAGGTGAATACTTTCGCAAGCCACTGTAGATGCGAGAAGGAATGATATATACAACGAGCTGTTTGCATGTGTCTGGTATGAAAGTCAACTGTGTTTGCGTGTGATCAGGGGTGTATTCATTGCGCCGACTATGTTGAAAAACATTTCTTAAACGGAAGCAAACGTGGATAAACATACATGAATTTTCCAGTAGAAACTCTCGTTTGCAACTGTTGGACTAATGATTACACTCTAGATCAGCTAGATGCAGGCAAGAGTGTGCAAGGCGGTATTTAATGTGTCCCTGTCTGTCACCTTGATTACTCAACATTCTCTCAACCTGTGCACCTACATTGTAAAATTGTATTCATAGGCTAGGTTGTAGCAACCTCATGGTGGGTACAGGGAAAATTCTAGTATCATGTAGTAGCCTAAATCTATTGTTACATTAAATGAAATATGAATGACAGTCATCCAATATGCTGTAATATAAATAAGGCCAGGTTCATGATGTTTTCAAAATCATCCTCCCTCATCTTAATTGGCACTGACCTCCACAGGGGCACAGGGCTGGTAGTAACTGTAACGCAGGGTAGTGTGGGCACAGGGAGGGGCGCTAGTGAAACAGTGTGGGCACAGGGCTGAGCGAGAGCGAGAACCTCGTCATGTTCAGCTGCCATCTGTTAGGGGACTCAGTGTTTGATCTCAATATGCATAATTGATCAACTGTGTAATATTCCTTTTATGAGTGATTTATGACATTGTTTCCTGCTAGGTGCTTGGTGAATCACCTTTCATGATTCTGTTCCAAAACAGTTACTTCAGGGAAGAAAAAACTACAAATGCCATTGAGTCCCTTTCTACTTTAACTCCAGGGAATCTAGTTTTAGTTTTTAGATTTATTAATTGGTACTGCAGCCAACAGTAGCCAAAAACTAAGTAACTAAATCACATATGGAGTAGATGAATGTATTCGTCATCTGCTTTCTTTGCATAGAAAACATAAATTATATTTACAGACTGTGGATTAGGGTATATGTGTGGGTCTACATTTGCGTCTGGATTTATCTTCAGTGTCATTTCTGGCCTATAGATGGCAGTGTCTTTCCATTTATTTTCCCAGTGTCTTTTAAAGCCAGCAGAAAATGAACTATAAATTCCAGGGCAGGATTTGTTGGGGACATATTTACAGTGTAGAGACAAATAGTCTGTGAGGCAGCCACTTGGGTAAATATGCACGCCTCAATAAAATGACTACACAGTGAATGTGCTGCTTTATGTTAACAGTGGGCTTTTTGCTGAATCTGTTTCATGGGTTCTTCAGCCGAGGTTGAGTCATTTGTATATTCATGAGCCATAAACTAAAAATAAAAAAGCAATGCTCCTGCACTATTAATGAAAGTAGATCAAAAGCTTTCATTCCAGATTCATGGAAAAATACAGAGGCCTGGTTTTGAAAGTTAGAAAGGCAGAGGTATTTTACTAGATAACTGAACCAGACCAAGAAACCAGAGCCATTTATTAAATATTGACCCCTTGTTTGGGGGCCCAGGACCCTCACCTCGTAGGTGACCCCGCTGTCAGTGCCTGCGTCCCAGGGGATGAGGTCTTGGTCCAGCCTCTGGACCCAGCCACACTCCTTGGTGCAGAGGTCCTCTGCAGACAGCCCCACATTCCAGTCAGGGCTGGGCCCCAGCATGCTCAGAAAGGACATGAGGTGACGGGTACGGTCCACTGAGAACTCAGCCGAGGGAGCTGCCCGCCTGGAAAGACAAACAGATATACAGACATGTACCGTATGCTCCTCAATGTGCAGATTGACAAAGCGAAAACTGGTTTTTAGAAATGTTTGCAAATGTATTAAAAATAAAAAACAGAAATACCTTATTTACATAGGTATTCAGACCCTTTGCTATGAGACTCGAAATTGAGCTCAGGTGTATCCTGTTTCCATTGATCATCCTTGATTTGTTTCTACAATTTGATTAGAGTCCACCTGTGGTAAATTCAATTGATTGGAAATGATTTGGAAGGCACACACCTGTCTATATATGGTCACACAGTTGACAGTGCATGTCAGAGCAAAAACCAAGCCATGAGGTTGAAGGAATTGTCCGTAGAGATCCGAGACAGGACTGTGTCGAGGCACAGATCTGGTGAAGGGTACCAAAACATTTCTGCAGCATTGAAGGTCCCCAAGAACACAGTGGCCTCCATCATCCTTAAATGGAAGAAGTTTGGAACCACCACAACTCTTCCAAGAGCTGGCCATCTGGCCAAACTGAGCAATCGGGGGAGAAGGGCCTTGGTCAGGGAGGTGGCAAAGAACCCGATGGTCACTCTGACAGAGCTCTATAGTTCCTCTGTGGAGATGGGAGAACCTTACAGAAGGTCAACCATCTCTGCAGCACACCCCCAATCAGGCCTTTATGGTTGAGTGGCCAGACGGAAGCCACTCCTCAGTAAAAGGCACATGACACCCCACTTGGAGTTTGCCAAAAGGCACCTAAAGACTCTCAGACCATGAGAAACAAGATTCTCTGATCTGATGAAACCAAGATTGAACTCTTTGGCCTGAATGCCAAGCGTCACGTCTGGAGGAAACCTAGCACCATCCCTATGGAGAAGCATGGTGGTGGCAGCATCATACCTGTGGGGATGTTTTTCAGCGGCAGGGACTGGGAGACTAGTCAGGATCGAGGCAAAGATGAACGGAGCAAAGTACAGAGAGATCCTTGATGAAAACCTGCTCCAGAGCGCTCAGGAACTCAGACTGGGACAAATGTTCACCTTCCAACAGTACAACGACCCTAAGCACACAGCCAAGACAACGCAGGAGTGGCTTCAGGACAAGTCTCTGAATGTCCTTGAGTGGCCCAGCTAGAGCCCGGACTTGAACCCGATCTAACATCTCTGGAGAGACCTGAAAATAGCTGTGCAGCAACACTCCCCATCCAACCTGACAGAGCTTGAGAGGATCTGCAGAGAAGAATGAGAGAAACTCCCCATATACAGGTGTGCCAAGCTTGTAGCGTCATACCCAAGAAGACTCAATGCTGTAATCGCTGCCAAAGGTGCTTCAACAAAGTACTGAGTAAAGGGTCTGATTACTTATGTAAATGTGTTATTTCCGTTTTTTATTTTTTATAAATTAGCATACATTCTAAAAAACCTGTTTTTGCTTTGTCATTATGGGGTATTGTGTGTAGATTGATGAGGGGAAAAAACAATTGAATCAATTTTAGAATAAGGCTGTAACGTAACAAAATATGGAAAAAGTCAAGGGGTCTGAATACTTTCCGAAGGAGCTGTACAATATTCAACTGTGGTGTTTGTGTAGATGCAGCACATACCACACCAATTTTGTGCTTTAAGTGTTTAAATAAGCTTTGTACCGTGCCGTGAAAAAGTATTTGGCTCCTTTCTTATTTCCTCTATTTTTGCATAGTTTTTATATTAATGTTATCAGATCTTCAACCAAAACCTAATATTAGATAAACACAGTTTATTAGCTAAACCTGAGTTTACAAATAACAAAATAAATGAATACTTATTTAATTTATTTAATTAATTAACAAAGTTATGCAACACCCAATTCCCCTGTGTGAAAAAGTAATTGCCCCCTTACACTCAATACTGTAACTGGTTGTGCCACATTTAGCTGCAATGACTGCAACCAAATGCTTCCTGTAGTTGTTGATCAGTCTCTCACATCGCTGTGGAGGAATTTAGGCCCACTCGTCCAAACAGTTGACTGAAGTTTGCCAAAAAGCACCTGGATGATCATCAAGACTCTTGGAAGAATGTTCTATGGACAGATGTATAACTTTTTGGATGACATGGTTCCCATTATGCCTGGCGAAAACCAAACACTGCATTCCACAGTAAGAACATCATACCAAAGGTCAAGAATGGTGGTGGTAGTGTGATGGTTTGGGGATACTTTGTTGCCTCAGGACCTGGATGACATGCCTTAATAGAAGGAACCATGAATTTTGCTCTGTATCAGAGAATTCTACAGGAGAATGTCAGGCCATCTGTCTGTGAGCTGAAGCTGAAGCGCAGCTGGGTCATGCAGCAAGACAATGATCCAAAACACACAATCATGTCTACATGAAAATGTCTTAAAAGCAACACATTTGAAGTTTTGGAATGGCCTAGTCAAAGTCCAGACCTAATCCCAATTGAGATGTGGTGGCAGGACTTGAAATATGCAGTTCATACTTGAAAACCCACAAACGTTGCTGAGTTAAAGCAGTTATTGAGTGTAAGGGGGCAATTATTTTTCACACAGGGGCATTGGGTGTCGCATAACTTTGTTTATGAAATAAGTATGTCATTTTTGTGTTATTTGTTCACTAAGGTTCCCTTTATCTAATATTAGGTTTTGGTTGAAGATTTGATAACATTCAGTACAACAAATATGCAAAAGTCGAGAAAATTAACAAGGGGGCAAATACTTTTTCAAAGCACTCATTCATAAAGTTTAGTTGGATAAATATTCAGAATTACCACTCACACTATCTTAAGTCCAAACAAAGAAGTATAACACATTTCTGTCATAAACGCTCAACATATTAATAAATAATAACTTGTTTCTATTTAGAACTCATTAGAGGGAATAATGTTGTATCATAGACAGCAGAAGGCATTCGAGAAGTGTTAATGAGACAGATGTTATGTTGGAGATGTTAGGCTGGAGGATGTGTGTGGAGGTTAAAAAAATAGATTATGATTCCATCCCAAATAGCATCCTATTCCCTATATAGTGCACTACTTTTCACCAGACCCTATAGGCCCTGGTCAAAAGTAGTGCACTAAATAGGGAACAGGGTGCCATTTGGGACTCTTTGTATGTGTTAATTGCCACTACACTAATACTAAGAGGAGAAGAACAGCCAGTAACATCTCAATAGTTACTGAAAGAGGTGTGAAGAGCTCATTAAAATTGACAAGGATTATCAACCAAACTCTTTACATGAACTGAAATAAAAGATCCCAGAAATTCGAGCTGAAATAAAAGATCTCAGAAATATTCCATATGCAAAAAATGCTTTTTGTGCACAAATCTGTGCTTGTTAGCGAGCATTTGTTCTTTGCCAAGATAACTGACAGGTGTCGCATATCAAGAAGCTGATTACACAGGTGCACCTTGTGCTTGGGACAATAAAAGCCACTCTTAAATGTGCAGCTTTGTCACACAACACAATGCCACAGATGTCTCAAGTTTTGAGGGAGCGTGCAATTGGCATGCTGACTGCAGGAATGTCCACCAGAGCTGTTGCCAGAGAATCTAATATTAATTTCTCTACCAAAAAGAGAAATTTCTCTACCAAAAAAACGTTGTTTTTGAGAATTTAGCAGTACGTCCAATCGGCCTCACAACCGCAGATCACGCGGTGGGGTTACGGTAGGGGCAGTCATAAGCTACGGACAATGAACACAATTGCATTTTATCAATGGCAATTTGAATGCACAGAGATACCGTGACAAGATCCTGAGGCCCACTGTCGTGCCATTCATCCGTCACCATCACCTCATGTTTCAGTATGATAATGCACAGCCCCATGTCGGATCTGTACACAATTCCTGGAAGCTGAAAATGTCCCAGTTCTTCCATGGCCTGCATACTCAACAGACATGTCACCCATTGAGCATGTTTGGGATGCTCTGGATCGACGTGTACGACAGCGTGTTCCAGTTCCCACCAATATCCAGCAACTTCACACAGCCATTGAAGAGGAGCGGGACAACGTTCCACAGGCCACAATCAACAGCCTGATCAATTCTATGTGAAGGAGATGTGTCGCGCTGCATGAGGCAAATGGTGGTCACACCAGATACTGACTGGTTTTCTGATCCATGCCCCTACCTTTTTTTTAAGGTTTCTGTGACCAACAGATGCATATCTGTATTTCCTGTCAATTTAAATCGATAGATTAGGGCCTAATTTATTTATTTAAATTGGCTGATTTCCTCATATGAACTGTAAATCAGTAAAATCTTTGAAATTGTTGTATGTTGCGTTTATTTTTGTTCAGTATAGAACTTTCACATTCCACATGCACATCAATCTTTTTAAACAATCTCCTTCACTTTGAGACATCTATAATGTTGATGTTTTTCCGACCCCCCTTTACATCAATAATGAATATGTCTCCTCCAACAAAGCGAACATTGCCTGGCTTAATTGACAGGCTTATTTTAAAATAGGTCAATGAAACATCTTGATATATTGGAGCAGGAGGGAGGCCATTCATCTTAATCACAGAAACACCCCGAGGGAACACATCTCTCATCAAAACAGGAGCCTTCCTTTCACAAACAAAATAGCTCATGAAAAATGTAAATAATCGTTAATGAATTTAAGAAAACATCCACAGGCCAAGCATGTAGCTGGTGAATTAATTCTGGATGGTTATCTCCACCTTAGCCTGTTATCTGAGGAAGCTAAGTAGAAAGAGATATTCTGTTTCCATCAAAATTCTCAATTAATGGTTATCCAAATGATCTCTGCAAGTATATATTTTTTGAAAGACAATTAACATTATAAACCTGTGAAAGGTGAGGGTACTATTGTACATCACTGTGTACTCACACGTTCAGGGGCTGCCATGCTGGCCACTGCGCCTTGGTTTTTATAACAGTCAGAACTTCATCACCCTGTGGAGAGAGAGATACATTATTTTGGTAAAATAAGAGAAAACAATGTGGAAAACATAGAAAGATACTCAACAGTGTTCATTCCTCTCTTTTGAAATGTAAAAACTTTCCAAAGTTGAGAGCTGTGAAAGTGTGCATCTTGGGACCAGAAGTGTCTGCAATTTTATAATGGCTGTTTTTCCACAAGAGGATAACTCTTGTGAATCACACAATTCACAGTAGTTCAGCTGAGCTGGCCAGTCTGGGGGAGCAGTGTGTTACCATGGCAGCATTGTCACCTCCTGCTGAAAAATTAAAGGGCCAGTAGCAAACAGACCCTTTTGATGTAAAACTAAGTAGGGATTGTTGTTGCGCTATGAGACAGTTTGGTGTCTGACATGAAAAAAAGGAAAAACAGCACGGTAGAGATCTGTGTTATTCAGTTCTCACACATTTCAGAGTAGGCACACACAGACACATGCACCTGCCCATACACACACACACACACACACACACACACACACACACACACACACACACACACACACACACACACACACACACACAATGTAACATTTCGTAAACAGATAAAGGAATAGATAGGCACAGGTTTAGATATGAGACACACTCTTTTACTTTGAAAAGATCTAACCACTTCTACCTCACTAGTGGAGTGTGCCCTTCTGGGACAGCAACACTCAGCCTCTTTTTGGGACGTGGCCTACAGGCTTGCAAAACATTTTTTTTTAAATGGTTGACTGATGGTTCCGCAATCGCCCTGAAAGTCTTCTTCTCTCTGGGGCTTACTGTAGAAAACAAGCCTGTCTCCCACTCAGAGCACCTCAGGGCTGACCAGCTTTTGCCCTCTGAATTACTTCTTCAAGCTCTCCAGTTTTGGGCCACACTCAAGAGACCCACAGCCTTCATTTAAAGCTCAAAGTATTTTTCCTCAATAAGTGAGTGTTGTGAGAATAGTCATGGTGTCATACCAGCAAAAAGCTCAAAGCAGATGCCTGTGATTTCTGTTTGTCAGTGTCCTTCTACACTACAGTCTGTCTGTCTATCCTGATGATGTGTACTGTATGTCTCTTGGTAGGGAGGATAATCACCTGTCTGTCTGTCTGTCTGTCTGGCCTGATTTGCTGGTCTCTGCTGTCTCTACTTCACAGAACCACCTTGAAGAGGATTTTTAGCACATCCTGAGGACTAAGGGAGTCCATCTACTGACATAACCACAAGTTTATCTGCATGTCTGCATGTGGAACCAACTCTAAACAGAAGCATTGTTATTAATGAAAATCACAGTAGGATAAACCATCTCATTCTCAATGGAGGCATTTGTGTTGTGAATAGTTAAATCCAAACAGATTTTATGAGTTTTCAGAGGCAGAGCCATGCAGTATACAGCTCATGTAGACCTGGCTGTGATCCAGGCCTCCCTACAGTCTTGTATGTACACTGAACAAAAATATAAACGCAACATGCAACAATTTCAAAGATTTTACTGAGTTACAGTTCATATAAGGAAATCAGTCAATTGAATAAATTCATTAGGCCCTAATCTATGGATTTCACATGACTGGGAATACAGATATGTATCTGTTGGTCACAGATACCTTTAAAAAAAGGTAGGGGCCTGGATCAGAAAACCAGTCAGTATCTGGTGTGACCACCATTTGCCTCGTGCAGCGCGACACATCTCCTTCACATAGAGTTGATCAGGCTGTTGATTGTGGGACATTTTCAGCTTCCAGGAATTGTGTACAGATCCTTGCGACATGGGGCCGTGCATTATCATGCTGAAACATGAGGTGATGGCGGCAGATGAATGGCCTCACAATGGGCCTCAGGATCTCGTCACGGTATCTCTTGTTTATTAAACTTACCATCTATAAAATGCAATTGTGTTTGTTGTCCGTAGCTTATGCGTGCCCGTACCATAACCCCACCGCCACCATGGGGCACTCTGTTCACAAAGTTGACATCAGCAAACCGCTCGCACATACGACGCCATACACGCTGTCTGCCATCTGCCCGTACAGTGGAAACCGGGATTAATCCGTGAAGAGCACACTTCTCCAGCGTGCCAGTGGCCATCGAAGGTGAGCATTTGCCCACTGAAGTCGGTTATGACGCTGAACTGCAGACAAGTACGCATATGAGCTTCCCTGAGATGGTTTCTGACAGTTTGTGCAGAAATTATTCGGTTGTGCAAACCCACAGTTTCATCAGCTGTCCGGGTGGCTGGTCTCAGACGATCCCGCAGGTGAAGAAGCTGGATGTGGAGGTCCTGGGCTGGCGTGGTTACACGCAGTCTGTGGTTGTGAGGCCGGTTGGACGTACTGCCAAATTCTCTAAAACAACCTTGGAGGCGGCTTATGGTAGAGAAATGGCAACAGCTCTGGTGGACATTCCTGCAGTCAACATGCCAATTGCACGCTCCCTCAAAACATGAGACATCTGTGGCATTGTGCTGTGTGAAAAAACTGCAGATTTTAAAATGGCCTTTTTATTGTCCCCAGCACAAGGTGCACCTGTGTAATGATCATGCTGTTTAATCAACTTCTTGATATGCCACACCTGTCAGGTGGATGGATTATCTTGGCAAAGGAGAAATGCTCACTAACAGGGATGTAAACAAATGTGTGCACAAAATTGGAGAGAAATAAGCTTTTTGTGCATATGGAAAATGTCTGTGGTCTTTTATTTCAGCTCATGAAACAAGGGCCCAACACTTTACATGTTGTGTTTCTATTTTTGTTCAGTATAATTGAAGTGGTAATGTGTATATATTGAAGGAGAGGGTGTGAGTGTTATTATGGGAGGAGGAGGAGGAGGAGGAGGGGGGAGGAGGGGACATTAAAAGCCAATGGGAGGCGGGATGGGGCAGCTGCTGCACCGAAGGGGATGTTTTACACTTCACACAGCTGCCTGCCATGCTGACCCTGACCACAGTGCGTACAGAGGGATAGAAAGATGGAGGACAGGATGAAAAGAGGAGAAGAGGCTGTTGGTGACATCATTGCCCAGGGCACACAGTGCCACGGTCAGAGGCTGCAGAGGGAAATGTCCCTGGAAAGGTCCCTCTCACATTCCCATATACCACAGCTCCAAAGTACTGGAAATCTGCTACACAAACAGAGTGACTCAGAGTTAATCTCTAACTTGTCTCAGCAAACACATTTACTTTTTAATCATTATTGCTGAATGGGAGCTCAATGACACACAGTGTGTCACCACTTTAAGAGGGAGCTAAACTGTAGCTAGGTTTTTCTTACATTCTTTGTAGCCTCCCTTGTGGCCTCCCTTGTGGCCTCCCTTGTAGCCTCCCTTGTAGCCTCCCTTGTGGCCTCCCTTGTGGCCTCCCTTGTGGCCTCCCTTGTAGCCTCCCTTGTGGCCTCCCTTGTAGCCTCCCTTGTGGCCTCCCTTGTAGCCTCCCTTGTGGCCTCCCTTGTAGCCTCCCTTGTGGCCTCCCTTGTAGCCTCCCTTGTAGCCTCCCTTGTAGCCTCCCTTGACTGAGTTTCTCTCAAAGAATATGTCTTAGTCTTTGTCTTCACTCTTACCTTTGCCCTCCCCGAAATCAAGCACTCTTATCTTTTCCCTTTACAAAGTTTTTCTCTTTTACTGATTTGTCAAGTTGATCCTATAGGCTGACCAAATGTGATGCCCTGTCCAGTGTCCAGCCTCCCAAGTCCCTAAACGGCCCTGTCTGTCTGTCTCCAGCTACAGAGGATTCTGGGCCAAAGCGTTGCTCAGTAATTGATTTGATTTCAGTGAGGTGCCAGTCACTCCCGCAGGCTGAGAGGTACTGAGTGGCAGGGCCTTGAGCCCCTTCTAACCACACTGCTCTGCCCAATCACATCATTCTCGGAGGCAGGCAGGCAACGGCGGATGGGTGAGACCAGCAGACAGAGCAGCTCAGCCATCTCGCCAGCTAGGCACTCTGAGTACCCAACGTACCCAGCAGCATACTCCTGCCACCGCCGTTGCCGCAGCCGTCTGGTGCCCGAGCACAATAAAAAGACATTGGCTTCGTTGCACAGCAGCGGAAGAAATATAGTCAAATCTTAATAACGTAAAATGAGCTGGGAGCCTCTGGGATAGTCTGTGTAGGCCTAATAAAGAATAAACCCTGTGCATCCTCCTGACATTCTAATAAACTGCCCTTTCAATTTCATTTCAATGCAAATCATTTTTAAATATTTGCTGTTAATTATTATAACTTTAATCCTTAAATTAGACTGGCAAAAGGTCATTGTTCTTAATTAGACTTCCTGCCAATCCCCTGTGTCCTGCCTATTTCATTATAGCCAGATTACCAGTGTACTGTAGCTTCCCTAATCGTATGTGTGGGTTGATAGAGGTTGCTTGATTTCACACCAATTAAGAGGATATACGTATGTAACATTACAGTATATGAGCTGGTTGAAAAGCTTTACATACAGTATCATTGACTTTCCAAGTTAGGTTAAAAAGTGTCTCCTGTCACGTGGAATATTCGAAAGAACAAGGAACCGATTTGTAAATTGATTATTTGTTTGATATCAACAATGACATTCATCTGTGTCTCTCATCTAAAGTTCTTGGCTCTCACATGAGTAATTTATGCCTTACTACTGTACTGTACAGATGTAGGATCTTAATTTGATCACCCTGTTGCAGGAGAACTTTCCTGCAATGCAGGAAATGTAAAACTTGTAGTGTAGTGTGTGAAAAATTTATCAACCCCTACAGAAATGTCCATTAATTATAATCCACATAATAACTCACATTTCTTGTTGCTGCATGATTATTAGCTTGCTGTAGCAAACAGGATTAAGATCCTACATCTGTAAATCAAATGAGGGAATATGAAATACATCAATACAGAATGGGAGCACTAAACCAGGGTTAAATGACACACACTGAATATGGCACAGCAAGTCCAGAGCCTTAGAAGGAAATATCTATACTGAACAAAAATTTAAACGCAACATGTAAAGTGTTGGTCCCATGTTTCAAGAGCTGAAATAAAAGATCCCAGAAATTTTCGGTGCACACAAAAAGAGTATTCCTCTCCAATTTTGTGCACAAATTTGTATACATCCTTGTTATTGAGCATTTCTCCTTTGCCAAGATAATCCATCCACCTGACAGGTGTGGCATATCAAGAAGCTGATTAAACAGCATGATCATTACACAGGTGTACCTTGTGCTGTGGACAATAAAAGGCCATTCTAAAATGTGCCGTTTTGTCACACAACACAATGCCACAGATGTCTCAAGTTTTGAGGGAGCGTGCAATTGGCATGTTGACTGCAGGAATGTCCACCAGAGCTGTTGCCAGAAAATTGAATGTTTATTTCTCTACCATAAGCCGCTTCCAACATCATTTTAGAGAATTTGGCAGTACGTCCAACCGGCTTCACAACCGCAGACCACGTGTAACCACACCAACCTAGGACCTCCACATCCGGATTCTTCACCTGCGGGATCGTCTGAGACCAGCCACCCAGACAGCTGATGAAACTGAGGAGTATTTCTGTATGTAATAAAGCCCTTTTGTGGGGAAAAACTCATTCTGATTGGCTGGGCCTGGCTTCCCAGTGGGTTGACCTGTCTCCCAAGTGGGTGGCCTTGTGCCCTCTCAGGCCCACTCATGGCTGCGCCCCTGCCCAGTCATGTGAAATCCATAGATTAGGGCCTAATTAATTAATTTAAATTGACTTATATGAACTGTAACTAAGTTAAATCGTTGAAATTGTTGCATGTTGCGTTTATATTTTTGTTCAGTATATATGTATTATACATGAATAAAATCAATACAACATGCATATGATTCCAGACTCCCTCAGCTCAATATTGCAACATCAAAGGATCTGGATAATAGTGTAGCACTTACTGTGGTTTCTGCATGTACAGCAGGGCTGGGGTCAATTCGAATTGAAGGCAGTCAGTTCAGGAAGTAAACTGAAATAACAATTAAAAACCTGAATTTTTTTTATCTATTTTCAATGACCTTTCAATAAACTGAGTAGAAACTATTTATTTCAAAAGTTTCTCCATTTTAAAATGTTAAATTAAAATCACTTCCTGAATTGACTGCCTTCAATTCGAATTGACCCCAGCTCTGCAGTTCAGTGTGATGCATTTTCAATTCACTCAACTCTCTTATAGGATGTACAAGACCTTACGTAATCTGTGGGATGCAAGACAGCAAGACAATGTGCTTACATGTGTGTGGGGTGTCTTACATTTATTTTTGTACTTCCAAAACTATTACATAACATTGATTTTTTTTTTTCATTTTTTTTTTTCAGACTGAGTGCAAGGTTAGCTCTTATGCATAAACAGCATTTTTATATAATCTATATAAACTGTTCACTTTAGTTTAGAGTAGGAGACTAAGACCAGCTCCATGTCTGTCTGTCTGTCTGTCCTGCTTCATTACATGGTATTTCTCTAGTCTAAACAGACAATGCAGTGTTGTCTGTGATCTGTTGTCATCAGACCAACATTCATGATCTGTTGTCATCAGACCAGCATTCATTATCTGTTGTCATCGGACCAGCATTTATTAGCTTGGCCTATGACTCCATTTAATTAGCCAAAATAAAAATAACATTGCAGATATGGTAGAAGAAGAAGAAAGTTTGCATAAGACAGATACTTTAAGATGATGTTTGGTTCCTTAAAACTTCGACATTATATGTTTTCAACATACTTCAAACTATTTAACATGACCATGAATAGAAATACACATATTGTGTTCCCATATTTGTCTTTAAAGTTGTTAAAGTTTCAAAGCATTTTTTGACCCAGTAATGGACATTTCAAACATGCATTCGGGTGCAATTTGACAATTAAAATACACAGCTAGCATGTTCCATCCATATTATTTTTTGTTGTTGTGTATTTTACCTCCTTTTTCTCCCAAATTTCGATCTTCTCTCATCGCTGCAACTCCCCAACAGGCTTGGGAGGCGAAGGTCGAGTCATGCGTCCTCCGAAACATGACCAGCCAAACCGTGCTTCTTAATACCCGCCCGCTTAACCCGGAAGCCAGTTGCCTCAATGTGTCGGAGGAAACACAGTTCAACTGACGATTGAGATCAGCCTGCAGGCGACGGCCCGCCACAAGGAGTCGCTAGAGCGCGATGAGCCAAAACCCTCCCCTAACCCGGACGACGCTGGGCCAATTGTGCGCCGCCCTATGGGACTCCCGATCACGGCCGGTTGTGATACAGCCCGGGATCTATCCCGGGTCTGTAGTGACGCCCCTAGCACTGCGATGCAGTGCCTTAGACCGCTGCATCACTCGGGAGGCCCATTCCATCCATATTCTAGTGGTCATACACCAGAACAGCCTCCCTCCCATTCCCCTGGAGGTTGCAGGAGAGTTGAGGGGAACTGAGAGTCTGGTAATTGCTTTGACCTTCAGTTGAGTTGACTTTACTCAACCAGGCCAGGCAGGCAGGCAGGGAAGGCTGGCAGGCTGCCTGTCCAGGGAATCATCTGACTGGGAGGGATGTTGACCCCAGTGACCGCCCGGGGTGAGCTGCTAGACACAGGGTCACAATACATGACTTGTCACACTCCACACACACTAGTTGTGCTTGAGTTGAAATACAGTGCCTTGCAAAAGTATTCATCCCCCCTTTTTTCCTATGTTGTTGCAGTACAACCTGTAATTTACCCTTTTTTCCTATGTTGTTGCAGTACAACCTGTAATTTAAATATATTTTTATTTGGATTTCATGTAATGGACATACACAAAATAGTCCAAATTGGTGAAGTGAAATGAAAGAAATAACTTGTTTCAAAAAATTCTAAAAGATAAATAACGGAAAAATGGTGCGTGCATATGTATTCACCCCCTTTGCTATGAAGTCCCTAAATAAGATCTGGTGCAACCAATTACCTTCAGAAGTTACATAATTAGTTAAATAAAGTCCAACCTGTGTGCAATCTAAGTGTCACATGATCTCAGTGTATATACACCTGTTCTGAAAGGCCCCAGAGTCTGCAACACAACTAAGCAAGTGGCACCACCAAGCAAGCGGCACCATGAAGACCAAGGAGCTCTCCAAACAGGTCAGGGACAAAGTTGTGGAGAAGTACAGATCAGGGTTGGGTTATAATAAAACATCCCACGGAGCACCATTAAATCCATTATAAAAATTGAAAGAATATGGCACCACAACAAACCTGCCAAGACAGGGCCGCCCACCAAAACTCACGGACCAGGCAAGGAGGGCATTAATCAGAGAGGCAACAAAGAGACCAAAGATAACCCTGAAGGAGCTGCAAAGCTCCACAGTGGAGATTGGAGTATCTGTCCATAGGACCACTTTAAGCCGTACACTCCACAGAGCTGGGCTTTACGGAAGAGTGGCCAGAAAAAAGCCATTGCTTAAAGAAAAAAATAAGCAAACACGTTTGGTATTGGCCAAAAGGCATGTGGGAGACTCCCCAAACATATGAGCTTTTTGGCCATCAAGGAAAACGCTATGTCTGGCGCAAACCCAACACCTCTCATCACCCCGAGAACACCATCTCCACAGTGAAGCATGGTGGTGGCAGCATCATGCTGTGGGGATGTTTTTCATCGGCAGGGACTGGGAAACTGGTCAGAATTGAAGGAATGATGGATGGCGCTAAATACAGGGAAATTCTTGAGGGACACCTGTCCAACTTGAAGGACCTGGAGCAGTTTTGCCTTGAAGAATGGGCAAAAATCCCAGTGGCTAGATGTGCCAAGCTTACAGTGAGGGAAAAAAGTATTTGATCCCCTGCTGATTTTGTACGTTTGCCCACAGACAAAGAAATGATCAGTCTATCATTTTAATGGTAGGTGTATTTGAACAGTGAGAGACAGAATAACAACAAGAAAATCCAGAAAAACGCATGTCAAAAATGTTATTAATTGATTTGCATTTTAATGAGGGAAATAAGTATTTGACCCCATCTCAATCAGAAAGATTTCTGGCTCCCAGGTGTCTTTATACAGGTAACGAGCTGAGATTAGGAGCACACTCTTAAAGGGAGTGCTTCTAATCTTAGCTTGTTACCTGTATAAAAGACACCTGTCCACAGAAGCAATCAATCAATCAGATTCCAAACTCTCCACCATGGCCAAGACGAAAGAGCTCTCCAAGGATGTCAGGGACATGATTGTAGACCTACACAAGGCTGGAATGGGCTACAAGACCATCGCCAAGCAGCTTGGTGAGAAGGTGACAACAGTTGGTGCGATTATTCGCAAATGGAAGAAACACAAAATAACTGTCAATCTACCTCGGCCTGGGGCTCCATGGAAGATCTCACCTCGTGGCGTTGCAATGATCATGAGAACGGTGAGGAATCAGCCCAGAACGACACGGGAGGATCTTGTCAATGATCTCAAGGCAGCTGGGACCATAGTCACCAAGAAAACAATTGGTAACACACTACGCCGTGAAGGACTGAAATCCTGCAGCGCCCGCAAGGTCCCCCTGCTCAAGAAAGCACATATACATGCCTGTCTGAAGTTTGCCAATGAACATCTGAATGATTCAGAGGAGAACTGGGTGAAAGTGTTGTGGTCAGATGAGAACAAAATGGAGCTCTTTGGCATCAACTCAACTCACCGTATTTGGAGGAGGAGGAATGCTGCCTATGACCCCAAGAACACCATCCCCACCGTCAAACATGGTGGTGGAAACATGATGCTTTGGGGGTGTTTTTCTGCTAAGGGGACAGGACAACTTCACCGCATCAAAGGGACGGGGCCATGTACCGTCAAATCTTGGGTGAGAACCTCCTTCCCTCAGCCAGGGCATTGAAAATGGGTCGTGGATGGGTATTCCAGCATGACAATGACCCAAAACACACGGCCAAGGCAACAAAGGAGTGGCTCAAGAAGAAGCACATTAAGGTCCTGGAGTGGCCTAGCCAGTCTCCAGACCTTAATCCCATAGAAAATCTGTGGAGGGAGCTGAAGGTTTGAGTTGCCAAACGTCAGCCTCGAAACCTTAATGACTTGGAGAAGATCTGCAAAGAGGAGTGGGACAAAATCCCTCCTGAGATGTGTGCAAACCTGGTGGCCAACTACAAGAAACGTCTGACCTCTGTGATTGCTAACAAGGGTTTTGCCACCAAGTACTAAGTCATGTTTTGCAGAGGGGTCAAATACTTATTTCCCTCATTAAAATGCAAATTAATTTATAACATTGTTGACATGCGTTTTTCTGGATTTTGTTGTTGTTATTCTGTCTCTCACTGTTCAAATAAACCTTCCATTAAAATTATAGACTGATAATTTATTTGTGAGTGGGCAAACGTACAAAATCAGCAGGGGATCAAATACTTTTTTCCCTCACTGTATAGAGACATACCCAAGAGACTTGCAGCTGTAATTGCTGCAAAAGGTGGCTCTACAAAGTATTGACTTTGGGGGGGATGAATAGTTATGCACGCTCAAGTTTTCTGTTTTCCTGTCTTATTTCTTGTTTGTTTCACCCCAAAAAATATTTTGCATCTTCAAAGTGGTAGGCATGTTGTGTAAATCAAATGATACAAACCCCCAGAAAATCAATTTTAATTACAGGTTGTAAGGCAACAAAATAGGAAAAATGCCGAGGGGGGTGAATACTTTCATATGCATGCAGGTATAAGGGAAAGGGGAAGGGGATTCCTAGTCAGTTGTACAACTGAATGCATTCAACTGAAATGTGTCTTCCGCATTTAACCCAACCCCTCTGAATCAGAGACTTGCAGAGGGCTGCCTTAATCGACATCCACGTCTTCGGTGCCCGGGGAGCAGTGGGTTAACTGCCTTGCTCAGGGGCAGAGCGACAGATTTTTACCTTGTCAGCTCGGGAATTTGATCCAGCAACCTTTAGCCAAGCTTGGATCTGTCTTTTATAAAAATGTAGGAAGATAAGCAGTAAAGATTCTATCTGGTCTTGGTCATAGGCCTGTCTGATTGACACTTTTTGCAGTTTTTTGTAACACTTTATTGTAAAAGTTGTCTATAGTCATATGCTTTTATCTATAGAAACATGTAAAATACATGTAGCCTAACTGTAGAGACATGCTTTACCATACCATCCACGTACATTCATGTCTCAGGTGCTGTAGCTACCGCCATCGGGGATGGCTAAATGTGAAATGTAAAAATATGTGATTCAGCCTGTTAGGACAGTCATAACCACCTAAGCCACTCAATGTAATGATCTTGTCCTCGCTAGATTGGAACTCTGAACTACGTGAATGGAATGTGACGGTAGATATAACGGAGTCAAACAATTACAATAAAGGGGGATGAGAACCCAAGTCACCCCCTTGTCACGCGGAAAATATAATTCACAAATCATCTATAACAAAGGTAACAAGGTCATATCAAAGGCCTTTGGAATGTCTCACTATCAATAAATCGGCCTGCCAAATGTTTAATTAAACAAACAAATCAACAGCCAGGCCTATCTGATAGTGGTTTTGGAGGGATAGTTCACAGCTTTTTCTCCATGCTTTTGAAGCATGGCTTACTGATACAATCTGTTTCCAGTAACATTGCTACATGGGACAATGGTACACTACAAAGGCCCTAGGGCTAGGAGAGTGAGAGGGGCCATGACAGTGGCATAGAAAGGGTGTAGAGGGGAGGAGATCCTATGAACTGAATGAGCCTTGGCCTGAGCCTGAGCAGAACCTTTCTTAGGGCTAGAGTAACACGCACGTTGCTCGTTGATCGCTAACATGTTACAGCGCTAAGATCAAAATCCTTTGGTCTTTCATTGTTGTGCTGTTCATTAGTATCTCTTCGACATCAAGCATGAGGGTTTAGCTACCTGCTCATTCATCTTCACAGAAAATTCCTCAACATGAACTGAATCAAATCCCTCGCCATCAAAACCTTAGTACTTCTTTCGATTACAAGATATTCCTTTTAAACAATGGAGATCGGGAGCTTTTATGGCTAGTTGATAGGAGGACAGAGCTGCAGCTACTACCAAAAAGAGTTTTGACATTGCAAGCTTCCTCAAGTTTTCCTTTAAACTTCTCATGTACAGAATATATTGTAACAAACGATGTGTCCAATAACACACTAGTAAGAAAAGAGAAACAAGACGTTCTGTCTGTTACCATAATAAAGAGCGCTTCCTCCTGCTCCGATCTTTACAATTGATTTTCTGACAGAGTATTTCAGCTTCACCTTCAGTGAGGCCAACAGACAGACACCCTGTGCCGCAGCAACACTCTTTCATCAAAAAGTTAATTCCAAATTCAGGGAGCTTTAAGACTTTTCAATAGGATATATTTATTAGTTGAATTCTAATGAATTCTAAATTCGGATAATCAATAACATAACCTTCTCTTCCGGCATCAAAATCAGGTGTTTACGAAAACAGAGAAATCAGGTTCTATTTAGCAGTTGAACAGTGCTTTATCAGAGAGAGAAGCTACACCTATGAATAATACACACTTGATTGGTGGCAAGTCCTGTTGATATTAGCTATTAATATCTGTACGTCATCTATAGGCCGTCTTTTACATAAAAAAAAACAAAATATTTATTTGTTTTATTTTTATTTGTTTAACAACAATACAATACAATACAGACAATACAAAATGGCCGCTCTATAGGCCGTCTTAAAGTATTTCAAGAGCAGCCATTAACTAAAAGAGAGGACAGATGTAGGATCTTAATTTTATCACCCTGTTGCAGGATAACTTTCCTGCAATGCAGGACATTTTAAATGTGTAGTGTATTTGAGGTTTAAAAGGCTTCTGAAGTTAGTTATTTCCACTTTGAAATTGCACACTTCATTGTCCCTTACGAAAAAAGTATCAACCCTCTACAAACATTTACATTAATTATAATCCTAATAATAATTCACATTTCCTGTTGCTGCAGGATTATTTTGCTGCTGTAGCAAATGTGCTCAAACTAGGCTCCTACATCTGTATTACGGGTGAAATATTGGACCCTCCACTCACCACTACCATAACAAAGGAGTAAGGGATCAATGGGCCATGGAGAGCCTGTCTGAGTCTCTAAGCATTGATGTCAGATTGAAAGTGTGCTATCAAAGGCATCAGACATCAGACGTGACAGAGAGTTGAGAGATAGTCATCCCTGCAAATATTCTAATTTCAGCGTGAGGGTGTCCTGAACAGGAGGTGATATGGCTGGAGTCTTTAGGTAACGGTTTTAGACATTCTGAGAATTATGTTCAAGAATTGCAGCTAATGCAAGTCACCAAAATCCCCCACCGGTGTCAATTTAACCTCATTAAAATGCAAGACTAATTTCCTCTCATTTTGGAAACTCATCATTAGCTATTAGTGAGATGGTAGCTTAGGGGTCCGTATGAAGGCCAGTGCTCTCTCTCCTCTCTCTCGTATCCCCACTCTATACATTACCCAGACACCACTGACACATGTTTTTAAGAAGTGTGTGCTTCTCTCAAATCCTCCCTCTCAACATCCCTACACACACACACAAGCACGCGCACACGCACGCAAACACACACACACACACACACACACACACACACACACACACACACACACACACACACACACACACACACCCTCAACCATGTCTGCCTACCCAGCCACCATCACTATCCGCAGCTCATTGTGGCCAATCAGCTCCTTCGTTTGGCCTGACTGCTCTGCACCAATTAGGTCAGCTCAGTGAGTTTGTCTGTCAACAGCCAAAGCTCTCTACACACCTACCTCCATCTGCACTCATCTGCTCCCACAAATAACTTACAACCACTTTCCCATGTCTCTAGTCAGTGATATCTTACTCCAGTTCACTTCACCAGTGCTCTCTGAGACAATATATCCCTTTTACAATAACAGTCTGAGGTTGGCCTAGGGATACAAACAGGCAGACAAACACATCAAAAAGAACAACACTGAAGTGAGAAGTATTCTTAAATTAGACTTGACAGTAAAGGTTTGTACTTGTTTGGTTTCTAAGACAATATGAAAATACACTTACAGTGCCTTCAGAAAGTATTCATACCCCTTGACTTATTCCACTTGTTACAGCCTGAATTAAAAAAGGATTAAATGTATAATTTTTCTCACCCATTTACACACAATACCCCATGATGACAAAGTGAAAACATGTTTTTAGAAATCTTAGCAAATGTATTGAAAATGAAATGCAGAAATACAAGTATTCACAGCCCTGAGTCAATACTTTGTAGAAGCACCTTTGGCAGCGATTACAGCTATGAGTTTTTCTGGGTTAGTCTCTAAGAGCTTTCCACACCTGAATTGTGCAACATTTGGCCATTATTCATTTCAGAATTCTTCAAGCTCTGTCGAATTGGCTATTGATCATTGCTAGACAACCATTTTCAGTCAAAACTGTAACTCCTTCACTCAGGAACATTCACTGTCTTCTTGGTAAAGCAACTCCAGTGTAGATTTGTCCTGCTGAAAGGTGAATTCCTCTCCCAGGGTTTGGTGGAAAGCAGACTGAACCAGGTTTTCCTCTAGGATTTTGCATGTGCTTAGTTCCATTCTATTTATTTTTTATCCTGAAAATCTCCCCAGTCCTTCTCGATTACAAGCATACACATAACATGATGCAGCCCCCACTATGCTTGAAAATATGGAGAGTGGTACTCAGTAATGTGTTGTATTGGATTTGCCCCAAACATAACACTTTGTATTGAGGACAAAAAGTGAATTGCTTTGCCATTTTTTAAAAGTATTACTTTAGTGCCTTGTTGCAAACAGGATGCATGTTTTGGAATATTTATATTCTGTACAGGCTTCCTTCTTTTCACTCTCTCATTTAGGTTAATATTGTGGATTAACTACAATGTTTTTGATCCATCCTCAGTTTTCCCTATCACAGCCATTAAACTCTGTAACTCTTTTAAAGTCACCATTGGCCTCATGGTGAAATCCCTGAGAAGTTTCCTTCCTCTCCGGCAACGGAGTTAGGAAGGACGCCTGTATCTTTGTAGTGACTGGGTGTATTGATACACCATCCAAAGTGTAATTAATAACTTCACCATGCTCAAAGGCATATTCAATGTCAGCTTTTTTTTTTTTACCAATCTATCAATAAGTCAAATCAAATCAAATTGTATTTGTCACATGCTTACTTACAAGCCCTTAACCAACAATGCAGTTTTAAGAAAAATAAGTGCCCTTCTTTGTGAGGCATTGGAAAACCTCCCTGGTCTTTGTGGTTGAATCTGTGTTTTAAATTCACTGCTCGGCTGAGGGGCCTTACAGATAATTGTGTGTGGGGGGTACAGAGATGAGGTGGTCATTCAAAAATCATTTTAAACACTATTATTGCACACAGAGTGAGTCCATGTAACTTATTATGGGACTTGTAAAGCACATTTATACTCATGAACTTATTTAGGCTTGCCATAGCACAGGGGTTGTATACTTACTGACTCAAGACATTTCAACTTTTAATCTTAAATTCATTTGTAAACATTTCGAAAAAGTCCACGTTGACATTATGGGGTATTGTGTGTAGGACAGTGACAAAAAAATCTAAATTAAATTTTAAATGAAGGCTATAACACACTATCATTGTATGATAATGCATAGAACACCTTCAGGCGTGTGTAGGTGGATAGCTACAGGTTCATGTACTCTAGAGTTTACATCTTGGCAATTCCTTCCACTGATTATTATCTGATCATTATATGATAAACAAAAAACACAACCACATTATAATGTGTATGAACTGTATTATAGACTATATTCACTCTCAATGTTATAGATACATTAAATAGGTGAGTTTGAGAGTGAGGAACTGTGCACTTTCAGTGGAATGAAATGTTTGACATGCCGACACAGACTGTCCTGGAAATGCTTTTGTTATGGACTCTCACAATCCTACTGCACCATGAGACAATAGCGGCCGTGGAGAGATTGTGTAGTGAGAAAGTCCAGGCTGTCACCCAGACCAGTGTGTGTGTGTGTTGACTGTCAGCTTTCTTTGTGTGTGTTTGTGTGCGTGCCTGGGTGTGTGTGTATGCTGTCAGGCATCTCGCTGTGGCACAGGAGGGAGGAATCCAAAGAGAAAATGAGGGGCAGATTACTGTCAACAAGGCCTTTGGATAACAGGGTTAATTTACATAGGAAAAACATGGCTGCCAAGGGCTGTTATTGAAAACAGATTGATGAGGGGACCCTCATGAATTAAAGAAGCTCTGAGCATAATGTGGCTTTATTGTGTTTACAGGGCTCCGTGTTAGAAGGACTTTAGGAGCTGGAGGGATCTGGCCATATAGCCTACTATTCTCCTACTATTAGAGACAGAGACATTCAGTACAATCCCTCTGGGGAACAAGCCAAGAACCATGTTGAATGTTTCTAACAACAAAAACTCACCAAGTGAACCTTCATTGCATTACAAAAGCCTAGGACACTGACACTCAGCACACACTGTCAGTCACACAACAGTTATTGTTGTGCACAGCTCCAGCAAAAGCTCCCGGTACTTTAGCAGTATACTGATGTCGTCACAAGTACAAACACTTGGGATTCCCTTTGAAGAGAGCTTTACTAAGCAGAAGTTCATTCTTTTAATGTGCTTTAGAAAATGTCAAGATGTGAGCAGATTGGAAGAGATGCTTTCAAGCCCTCCCTGGATGCTTCAGGTTTCCTCCTCTTCAGTGGGATGTGTATGGGAGGCAATAAAGGCTGAGTTTGGCTGTGGGAGAGGTCTGCAGCAATTTCTTCTGAAGCAGTCAAGTATTCAGATGAAAGTGAAGGAAAGCTATGCAGGCTGGCATGCCCCCTGCCCCCTGCCTTCATCCCCTCCTCCCAACCCTCCCGTGACAATCTCAGTGAAATGAAGCCTTCAGAAAAAAAGACAGATAGTCAAAATGACAGACAGAAACGCTTAGGATGTGTTTATGAGATGGAGGAAAGACATTCCAGTCAAAAGGAAGGGAGTCTGTGAAGTGTCTGGAGAGGAAAAGATACAGATGCACTTTGTCGACTTCCAGACTGACGATAACTGAAAGAAACTCTAAACTTTGTTTACAGCAAAATCGGAATTGTCCATGAAATGGTCTGAAATGTTTGGGAACTAATTTACAGGTTTCTGTCCAGGAAAAGACCCTGTGTGTTTGCATAGCTAGTGCATGTTGCCTATGACATTTGCATATAACCTCCAGAACCATACAGTGCTATATCGTATGACACTGTTAACATACTGCTCTACCACTATAGGAAATCTGCATGCTCTGTAAAGCTATGCAAACAAAACAATCTACATTTCCATTCAATATTAATGTGAGTATTCTACCAGGTAAACAGCACCGGTCGGATTAACCCCAGCAATATTGTTTCCCTGTGCACACCTGTGGGTGCTGTGAGGCATATCTCTCCTCCATGCCCAGGATTAGAGATTTGTTAGGAAATCTTGGGCTTTGTCCTCCATATTATCAGCGCTAATGCCCCACTGGATGTTTGAGATTCCCCTGTAATCCTGGGCTTACTGGAGCCCATGAACTGTGTGCCTTTGGACAAGACTTTCTCCCCTGGTGTAGTGGTGTCCACCAGGCCTCAAAAAAGTACACTGGCAGAGTGGACAGAGTCAAACATGGGTGCATAGGCTACATCCTAACTTTTATATATAACTGTGAAGGGAAAGCCTCTCTCATCCCCTGCAAAAGCATTTAAAGTGTGTGGAGGGCACAAACAAACACGTTTGACCAATTGTAATGGAATGTGTATAGCCACTATAGCCAGACTGTACAAAGATGAGTTGGATCCACAGTTCTGCAGAAACCAGATAAAGTATTCGTCAGCATAACTATGTGTCTAAATTCCTCAATATTAGCGTTTTTGCTAGTTCCTCTTTCACAGTAGAAACATAAAAAGAAGCATTTCATGTGCATTAATTACAAACTCATATGGGATCTGTAAATATTAATACAACATTTAAATTACGAGCCTAGTTTAGCCATGGAGAAAGCACTGAGCTATATAGAGAGAAAGACAGGATCCTTTCTGGCTAGCCATGATTGGCTGAGATAATGCAGGGGTTGGACATGCCGAGAGATTAGTTCTGATTGGTCTGTCATGTCACAGGCTTCTGTCTGTAACAGAATGTGGGCTTCCCTGGTCTGTATCCTGTATATGAACGTTTTCTGAAGTGAAAATGGTGAGTGATGTCAGAAATCAAATCACAGTCATGAGATAAGCTCAAACAATAAACAGCAGATGGTTGGGATATGATTACAAAGCACTATAGTTTTATATCACAGGAGGTTGGTGGCACCTTAATTGGGGAGGACGGGCTCGTGGTAATGGCTAGGATGGAATAAGTGGAATGGTATCAAATACATCAAACACATGGTTTCCAGGTGTTTGATGCCATTCCATTTTCTCCGTTCCAGCCATTATTATGAGCTGTCCTCCCCTCAGCATCCACTGTTTTATATCTATTTTTCAAGCGACAATCATTGCTGGTTGAGGAAACTTTCATATAAAACAAAGTATAGAAACGTATACCTCAGTAAAAGGCAATTCAATTCAGTTTCAAGCCATGTCATTGTTTATCAGACTATGCCAGGTTTTATTGTACAGGGAAGTATATTGTAAGATCAGCCTCACAAGCCAAGAAAGGGGTTAGGCCTGTCTTTCAAATACTGATGTCTCTGTGCAAAATCGCAAAGCTGAGCTGACAGGCAACCAGACACTGCCAGTTGGTTGAAATTAGACAATTGTTCCTCGATAAACTACTGGAACACCTCTCAAACAATGCAGCAGTCTACTCTGCGGTATCCTGCCCGAACGTGCCCAGCGAGCAGAAGATTCACAAAGGGAAGAATCCTGTGGCGGCCGTCCAAAACCCTGATAGCTTAAGACTGTCTGTAAAAAGCATTAGGCAATATTTCCCCTGTCATGTAGTGTGGACTGTTAGGGCTAGCAGGCGTGGTGGAAAGGCCGGGCTGACAGAAAGAGCTCCCCAGAGATCGCATTTACTTTAAAATTGCCCCAGCTCTAGATTGAGCTGACCCAAGCCTCTTGAGGATGATATAGCGGGGGATATATAGGGGGATATATAGGGGGATACAGTATATGAGATATATAGGGGGTGATATAGAGGGGGATATATAGGGGGATACAGTATATGAGATATATAGGGGGTGATATAGAGGGGGATATATAGGGGGATACAGTATATGAGATATATAGGGGGTGATATAGAGGGGGATATAGAGGGGGATATATAGAGGGGGATATAGAGGAGAATATAGAGGGGGATATAGGAGGCTACAGAGGGTGATATAGAGGGTGATATAGAGGGGGATATATAGGGGGTGATATATAGAGGGGGATATATAGAGGGGGATATAGAGGAGAATATAGAGGGGGATATAGGAGGCTACAGATGGGGATATAGAGGGGGATCTAGCGGGGGATATACCGTATGACAGTGATGTCCTGCCGATGTTGTAAGCACTTTCTTCACGTTTTCCTGCTTTTTTTGCAACAAGCAATGCAACTAGAGACAACATACTCCACAGGAATCTTTACTCACAACTTATAGCATGGAAATGTAACATGTACAGTTCAAGTCGGAGGTTTACATACAGTGGGGAAAAAAAGTATTTAGTCAGCCACCAATTGTGCAAGTTCTCCCACTTAAAAAGATGAGAGAGGCCTGTAATTTTCATCATAGGTACACGTCAACACTGACAGACAAAATGAGGAAAAAAATTCCAGAAAATCACATTGTAGGATTTGTAATGAATTTATTTGCAAATTATGGTGGAAAATAAGTATTTGGTCAATAACAAAAGTTTCTCAATAATTTGTTATATACCCTTTGTTGGCAATGACACAGGTCAAACGTTTTCTGTAAGTCTTCACAAGGTTTTCACACACTGTTGCTGGTATTTTGGCCCATTCCTCCATGCAGATCTCCTCTAGAGCAGTGATGTTCAACTCCCTCCAAAGATTTTCTATGGGGTTGAGATCTGGAGACTGGCTAGGCCACTCCAGGACCTTGAAATGCTTCTTACGAAGCCACTCCTTCGTTGCCCGTGCGGTGTGTTTGGGATCATTGTCATGCTGAAAGACCCAGCCACGTTTCATCTTCAATGCCCTTGCTGATGGAAGGAGGTTTTCACTCAAAATCTCACGATACATGGCCCCATTCATTCTTTCCTTTACACGGATCAGTCGTCCTGGTCCCTTTGCAGAAAAACAGCCCCAAAGCATGATGTTTCCACCCCCATGCTTCACAGTAGGTATGGTGTTCTTTGGATGCAACTCAGCATTCTTTGTCCTCCAAAACACGACGAGTTGAGTTTTTACCAAAAAGTTATATTTTGGTTTCATCTGACCATATGACATTCTCCCAATCCTCTTCTGGATCATCCAAATGCACTCTAGAAAACTTCAGACGGGCCTGGACATGTACTGGCTTAAGCAGGGGGACACGTCTGGCACTGCAGGATTTGAGTCCCTGGCGGCGTAGTGTGTTACTGATGGTAGGCTTTGTTACTTTGGTCCCAGCTCTCTGCAGGTCATTCACTAGGTCCCCCCGTGTGGTTCTGGGATTTTTGCTCACCGTTCTTGTGATCATTTTGCCCCACGGGGTGAGATCTTGCGTGGAGTCCCAGATCGAGGGAGATTATCAGTGGTCTTGTATGTCTTCCATTTCCTAATAATTGCTCCCACAGTTGATTTCTGCAAACCAAGCTGCTTACCTATTGCAGATTCAGTCTTCCCAGCCTGGTGCAGGTCTACAATTTTGTTTCTGGTGTCCTTTGACAGCTCTTTGGTCTTGGCCATAGTGGAGTTTGGAGTGTGACTGTTTGAGGTTGTGGACAGGTGTCTTTTATACTGATAACAAGTTCAAACAGGTGCCATTAATACAGGTAACGAGTGGAGGACAGAGGAGCCTCTTAAAGAAGAAGTTACAGGTCTGTGAGAGCCAGAAATCTTGCTTGTTTGTAGGTGACCAAATACTTATTTTTCACCATAATTTACAAATAAATTCATAAAAAATCCTACAATGTGATTTTCAGGATTTTTTTTTCTGAATGTGTCTGTCATAGTTGACGTGTACCTATGATGAAAATTACAGGCCTCTCTCATCTTTTTAAGTGGGAGAACTTGCACAATTGGTGGCTGACTAAATATTTTTTTCCCCCACTGTACACCTTAGCCAAATACATTTAAACTCAGTTTTTCACTATTCCTGACATTTAATCCTAATAAAAATTCCCTGTCTTAGGTCAGTTAGGATCACCACTTTATTTTAAGAATGTGAAATGTCAGAATAATAGTAGAGAGAATGATTTATTTCAGCTTTTATTTCTTTCATCACATTCCCATTGGGTCAGAAGTTTACATACACTCAATTAGTATTTGGTAGCATTGCCTTTAAATTGTTTAACTTGGGTCAAACGTTTCGGGTAGCCTTCCACAAGCTTCCCACAATAAGTTGGGTGAATTTTGGCCCATTCCTCCTGACAGAGCTTGTGTAACTGAGTCAGGTTTGTAGGCCTCCTTGCTCACACACGCTTTTTCAGTTCTGCCCACAAACTTTCTATAGGATTGAGGTCAGGGCTTTGTGATGGCCACTCCAATACCTTGACTTTGTTGTCCTTCAGCCATTTTGCCACAACTTTGGAAGTATGCTTGGGGTCATTGTCCATTTGGAAGACCCATTTGTGACCAAGCTTTAACTTCCTGACTGATGTCTTGAGATGTTGCTTCAATATATCCACATAATTTTCCTTCCTCATGATACCATCTATTTTGTGAAGTGCACCAGTCCCTCCTGCAGCAAAGCACCCCCACAGCATGATGCTGCCACCCCCGTGCTTCACGGTTGGAATTGTGTTCTTCGGCTTGCAAGCCACCCCCTTTTTCCTCCAAACATAACGATGGCCATTATGGCCAAACAGTTCTATTTTTGTTTCATCAGACCAGAGGAGCAGTGGCTTCTTCCTTGTTGAGCGGCCTTTCAGGTTATGTCGATATAGGACCCGTTTTACTGTGGATATAGATACTTTTGTACCTGTTTTCTCCAGCATCTTCACAAGGTCCGTTGCTGTTGTTCTGGGATTGATTTGCACTTTTCACACCAAAGTACGTTCATCTCTAGGAGACAGAACGCGTCTCCTTCCTGAGCGGTATGATGGCTGCGTGGTCCCATGGTGTTTATACTTGCGTACTATTGTTTGTACAGATGAACGTGGTACCTTCAGGTGTTTGGAAATTGTCCCAAGGATGAACCAGACTTGTGGAGGTCAAAAAAATTTTTTTTCTGAGGTCTTGGCTGATTTCTTTTGATTTTCCCATGATGTCAAGCAAAGAGGCACTGAGTTTGAAGGTAGGCCTTGAAATACATCCACAGGTACACCTCCAATTGACTCAAATGATGTCAATTAGCCTATCAGAAGCTTCTAAAGCCATGACATCATTTTCTGGAATTTTCCAAGCTGTTTAAAGGCACAGTCAACTTAGTGTATGTAAACTTCTGACCCACTGGAATTGCGATACAGTGAATTATAAGTGAAATAATCTGTCAACAATTGTTGGAAAAATTACTTTTGTTATGCACATAGTAGATGTCCTAACCGACTTGCCAAAACTATAGTTTGTTAGCAAGAAATTTGTGGAGTGGTTGAAAAACGAGTTTTAATGATTCCAACCTAAGTGTATGTAAACTTCCGACTTCAACTGTACATTTGCATGTGTGCAATTTGTTGTGTTTGTGGGGGTTCTTACATTACGGACATTACATTAAATGTGTATTGTAAGCCATTAATAATACATGTAAATGTTGAATTACTCATTGCGTGTTGCCCATGTCTAATCTCAATGTGTTAGCTGCTTTGTGATTCATCGCATGCATGCACACACAAACACACACACACACAGACACGCACGCACGCACGCACACAGAGAGATTGTGTTGTTAAGCATTCCAAGGATGTCAATTGTATGCAAATGGCATGCACCATACTGTTAGAGGAAATGGAAAGTTCACAGCACTGTTACATCAGAGAACACTGAAGGCACTCACCACATTGTCTTGGTTAGAGGACAACATTACAGCATTAGCCATTTCATCAGGGTTCTCATTAACTTCATACTGTGAATTCGAAAATAGCTAGCACAATACAAATATTAGCATGATGGGGATCATCATAAAACACCCAATAATAATGATATCTGGAATACAAATCTTTGGCAAGGAGAATACACCTGGACCAAGGTCCTACTGTCCATTTTCTTAAGAACAGACTACTCAAAGGGGCAATCTTTTCAATAACTTCTTCACTGAAATGGTGTATTGCTTTCTATCTATGCTATGAATATGGCCCCCTCACTTGAAACTCATCAATATGTAATCATCATGTTTGACACCCTCACTCTCTTCAATTGTCCTCTCATCGGTTCCACAGCCCACTCCATACAGGATGACAGTTGGTTGAGTTCAAGGTCAACAATCTCCACAGTCCACAGCACTTCAACAAATGCCTGTATAAGTCATGGCTACCAGAGCCAGAATGGGACCATTAATAAACAGTGGAAAGAACTTTCAGAAGAACAGTACACTCTTAGAAAAAAAGGTGCTATCTAGAACCTAAAAGGGTTATTTGGCCTTCCACATAGGAGAACCCCTTGAAGAACCCGTTTTGTTCCAGGTAGAACCCTTTGGTTCCAGGTAGAACCCTTTTGGGTTTTCTACATGGAACCCAAAAGAGTTCTACCTGGAACCAAAAAGGGTTATACCTGGAAGGAACCAAAAAAGGTTATCCTATGGGGACACCCGAAGAACCCTTTTGGAACCCTTTTTTCTAAGCGTGTAGGCGATACAAATGATACAAATCAAAACTTGCTCATACAGCTCAATTATTTTAATGCCGAGAAATAGGATGGCAATTGTAGCTATTTTGTCATGCTTACACATTAATCTTCATTCATTATTTACACGAATATCCAGCGTAACATTGTAATAAAGTGTTCAGAAACCTTTCTTTTGATTCTGTCCTTACTTAATGTAAATACCAGAGCATGGAGATTAACATTCTGAGTTTCACCTCGAGCGCTTGCCCTATGGTGTCTCTTAATTCAGATTAATCCATATTTTCCCCCGCCTTATCTTCTTGAGTCTACTGTTATGTACCAGTGTTTAGCAGAAACTATTTCCCTTCCCTGGCTAGAAATTGATTCTGAGCTCCTTCAGTAGCATTTCCCAAGGTCAGCAGCAGAATTAGAAAATGTAATCACCCCAAAACTGGACAATATTGTTTCCCGTGCGACATTGTCAAATGATGAGCACGGAATGTTATAATCTAGCCTTATCGTGTGAGAATGAAAGCACATTCTACAACACCCAATAGCCAGTGTCTCAATTCAACAAAATAGAAGGAATTGCTGTGGCTTAGAGCTACAGTGCCTTGCAAAAGTATTCATCCCCCTTGGCATTTTTCCTATTTTGTTGCATTACAACCTGTAATTTAAATGGATTTTTATGTGGATTTCATGTAATGGACATACACAAAATAGTCCAAATTGGTGAAGTAAAATAAAATAAATAATGGAAAAGTGCTGCGTGCATATATATGCACCCCCTTTGCTATGAAGCCCCTAAATAAGATCTGGTGCAACCAATTACCTTCAGAAGTCACATAATTAGTTAAATAAAGTCCACCTGTGTGCAATCTAAGTGTCACATGATCTGTCACATGATCTCAGTATATATACACCTGTTCTGAAAGGCCCCAGAGTCTGCAACACCACTAAGCAAGGGAGTACCACCAACTAAGTGGCACCATGAAGACCAAGGAGCTCTCCAAACAGGTCAGGGACAAGGATGTGTAGGTAGATATTTATATTATTTTATTAAGCCATTATATAAATGGCCTACGTAGGATCACATAAAAAAAAAAGAACTCTGTTGGCAACATTGATGTATGATAGAGATTGGTTAGCTGACAACGTCACGAAAACGATGTGCACGCTTCAATGAGGCAGAAGTCCGCAAGTTGATTCTTGATGGCCAGATAGCTACCAACAATGACATTAAACTGCCATGTGGGGAATAGTTTCGGCTAGTTTTATCTTGTTCTTGAGACCATGTCTTGTTTTGAAATCTTTTGACTGATTTCATGTCAATGCTAACGTGGCTAAAATTCGCTACCTAGCTAACCAACAACTGTAACAACGTATTTCAGAGACAACAAGTGCTCTTTGTGCAAATGTATTTATGTTTTTAATAAACATTGGAGACTAAATATAGTTTACATGTTGTCAACAATCTAAGCCAACCCCATCTGTTTTGCCCCATAGTTGCGAATGCGTCGGTTGTGTTGCTAAACAACCAACCCATCTATGATATAGGAGATGGCATTCCAAAGCAAACAGATGACAGGTGTAGACTATGTGTTGACAGGCCAGTGCACCGCAGTGGATGAATGACAGGGGGCTATGAGAACACCGGTCACGGTCACATCCACAAACAGTCATAACACGACCACCAGACTGCTCTTTGAATTCTGGAAGCATCTGCATCTTATACAGTAAGGACCATTACTAATCTGTGTCCAATGTAATTCTATCACTATTTAATTTCATAACCAATTTCAATCAGTAATATAACTTTTGCAAGAGTGTTTCGATTTCATTCCTATGGTTTGAATTATACTTTGATATCAAAGTAGCTCAGTTGGTAGAGCATGGCACTTGCAACGCCAGAGTTGTGGGTTCGATTCCCACGGGGGGCCAGTATGAAAAATGTATGCACTCACTAACTGTAAGTCGCTCTGGATAAGAGCGTCTGCTAAATGACTAAAATGTAAAAATCACAGCCATGTCTTACAACAACCAATCGTTCTACTTTTTTGAGTGATTGAAAAGTAAAAACAGACAAGTTGAAAGTGGCAGCACTGCCACAGGTGATTGTGGCCCGTATCCAGAGTATCCTATCATATATTTGCAAGTGACAAGAGGTCGAACAGAACAGGCCGCTCTATCATCCATCTGAAACGTGTCAACATTCCCTATGATCAGTCGGCCCTCACAGCATTGTCGGAAAGACAAAGGATCCCACGTGGGTTATGAGCCTTTTCCTGAACGCACCAATTCTGCATGTTTTTTTTTCTGTTGCTCATTAAGAAACATTTAATTTCAGTCTTGGGTGTGTGGTTCGATGGAGCAGTTACTGATGTTTGTCCCCCATCATACACCATAGGAACAAAGCCAGCATCACTTCCTCAAAATATTCAGAATTAATCTAAGATGACTCAAGGAATCTGTAATTCATGTTGACATATTTGCCAAGGAGGTTTTAGTCACGCAATTTTACATCTAGCTAAGGTGTTTGGTATTTCTCAAGTAAAGAAATGCGCCACGTTGTCTGACAGTATGTAAACAAAGTCCAATCTGCTGCGCTGCTGGGCAGGTCTTTCTCACTGTCTGTGTGTTCTGACGTACCATTTGGAGAGCGCAATCCCCTCAGCTGTTTATCCTGTGTTAGTGGGCATTGTCGAATTCAAAACCCAACCCTCAAGTAAGTCACAACGAACTCTTTTACTCAAATCTCAAGAAACTGTCTTGCACCTTGTAGTCAATTTTGCCACTGGAATAAATGCTTCGGACTAATATCGATGTCACATATGCCGTTTTCAACGAGAGAAGTTGGTTCTCGAGTTCAGTTCTTCTTTAAGATTCTCTATGAGGTGGCCGTCCTCTCTCACTTCTCCCTCCATTAGCCATGCCCACTCTCCTCCACAGCCATCCCATAATGCCCCTCAGCATCTCATCTGTCCCTGGGCTAAACGCTCTATTGTTGCCATTTCACCCAATAGCAGGAAATTAACATTCAACAGCAGAGTGGTGCAGATCAGCCAATATACGGACTAATGTGTTTCATTAAGATGTCAGGGAGGGCCTTCCATTAACTGATCAACCTTTGACATGCTGTTTCAGAGGCAGAGACAGGTAGGAAACAGAAAAGACAGAGTTGAAAGAATAGAAATATCAAGACATCAGAGAGTGGAGATATAGCTGATCAACATGAACAGGTCTGAACTGGAGGAGCTATAGGAGGACGGGCTCATTATAATGGCTGGAATGGAATAAATAGAATGGTATCAAACACATCAAACATATGGAAACCACAGGTTTGACTCCGTTCCATTTATTCCATTCCAGCCATTATAATGAGCCTGTCCTACCTATAGCTCCTCCCACCAGCCTCCTCTGGTCTGAACCCATGATGTACTGTCTGCATCTCTCTTCTATCATAGTCTGACTAAGAGGAGTCTAACCAAGCTCACCTTCTGTCTTATCTCCTCCTCCATTTTAACTGGAGACCCCAGCTCTGCCACCTGTTTCACCCCTTCACTGGCGAAGCCCCCGTACTCCCAAAGGACATAGCTCCTGGAGTGGGATGACCCGATGAGGGCTGACCAATGATTGGCACGTCCTGTATACAAGGAAACAAAGAGACAATTTGACAAAGACATAAAGTGTGTGTGTGTGTGTGTAGAGGCTGACAGATCGCTCCTGGCTTTGACCTTGCATGTACTGTAGCTGGAAGGTCATTGTTAGTTACAACGTGAGGCCCGCACTACCATTGCTGGAGCCCTCATCATTACTGAGAGAGTTGAGGCTGGAATAGACCCTGTCACACCACACACATACTGTATACAGTATACAGTTCATTTGGAAAGTATTCAGACCCCTTGACTTTTTCCACATTTTGTTACATTACAGTCTTATTCTAAAATTGATTAAATTGTTTTTTTCCGCATCAATGTACACACAATACCCCATAATGACAAAGCAAAAACAGGTTTTTAGACATTTTTGCACATGTATAAAAAAAATACCCGGAAATATAACATTTACATCAGTATTCAGACCCTTTACTGTACTTTGTTGAAGCACCTTTGTCAGGTTTGATGGGGAGTGTCGCTGCACAGTTATTTTCAGGTCTCTCCAGAGATGTTCGATCGGGTTCAAGTCCGGGCTTTGGCTGGGTCACTCAAGGACATTCAGAGACTTGTCCCGAAGCCACTCCTGTGTTGTCTTGGCGGTGTGCTTAAGGTTGTTGTCCTGTTGGAAGGTGAACCTTCGCCCCAGCCTGAGGTCCTGAGTGGTCTGGAGCAGGTTTTCATCAAGGACCTCTCTGTATTTTGCTCCATTCATTTTTCCCTCAATCCTGACTAGTCTCCCAGTCCCTGCCGCTGAAAAACATCCCCACAGCATGATGCTGCCACCACCATGCTTCACCGTAGGGATGGTGCCAGTTTCCTCCAGACGTGACGCTTGGCATTCAGGCTAAAGAGTTCAATCTTAGTTTCATCAGACCAGAGAATCTTGTTTCTCATGGTCTGAGAGTCCTTTAGGTGCCTTTTGGCAAACTCCAAGCAGACTGTCATGTGCCTTTTACTGAGGAGTGGCTTCTGTCTGGCCACTCTACCATAAATGCCTGATTGGTGGAGTGCTGCAGAGATGGTTGTCCTTCTGTAAGGTTCTCCCA
Organism: Coregonus clupeaformis; assembly: GCF_020615455.1. NCBI lineage: Eukaryota > Metazoa > Chordata > Actinopteri > Salmoniformes > Salmonidae > Coregonus > Coregonus clupeaformis. The sequence goes on along the minus strand of NC_059197.1, from coordinate 50,176,357 downwards.
TCTCCTCAGAGGAACTCTGGAGCTCTGTCAGAGTGACCATCGGGCTCTTGGTCACCTCTCTGACCAAGGCCCTTCTCCCCCGATTGCTCAGTTTGGCTGGGTGGCCAGCTCTAGGAAGAGTCTTGGTGGTTCCAAACTTCTTCCATTTAAGAATGATGGAGGCCACTGTGTTCTTGGGGACCTTCAATGCTGCAGAAAGTTTTTCGTACCCTTCCCCAGATCTGTGCCTCGACACAATCCTGTCTCGGACCTCTACGGACAATTCCTTTGACCTCATGGCTTGGTTTTTGCTCTGACATGCACTGTCAACTGTGTGACCATATATAGACAGGTGTGTGCCTTCCAAATCATGTCCAATCAATTGAATTTACCACAGGTGGACTCCAATCAAGTTGTAGAAACATCTCAAGGATGATCAATGGAAACAGAATGCACCTGAGCTCAATTTCGAGTCTCATAGCAAAGGGTCTGAATACTTATGTAAATAAGGTATTTCTTTTTTATTTTAATAAATGTTCATCTATTTTTAAAAACCTGTTTTCGCTTTGTTATTGTGGGGTATTGTGTGTACATTGATGAGGATTTCTATTTATTTAATCCATTTTAGAATAAGGCTGTAACGTAACAAAATGTGGAAAAAGTAAAGGGGTCTGAATACTTTCCGAATGCGCTGTATATGTATACAGTCAGGTACAAAATTATTGGCACCCTTGATAAAGATGAGCAAAAAAGACTGTATAAAATAAATAATGCAATACTGAGCTATATTATATGCTCAACATTTTATTTTTATTGTATTATTTTATACTAATACAATTGCTCAGAGAAATATATTTTGTACAGGCCTCCTGTTGCTCAGTTGGTAGAGCATGGCGCTTGCAACACCAGGGTTGTGGGTTCGATTCCCACGGGGGGCCAGTATGAAAAATGTATGCACTCACTAACTGTAAGTCGCTCTGGATAAGAGCGTCTGCTAAAATGACTCAAATGTAAAATGTACAACAAAAGTATTGGCACCCGTGTTTTCAATACCTCACCTTAAAAGGATAACGGCACTGAGCGTTTTTATAAATGTTTTATGAGTTTGAGGAACACATTTGGAGGGATCTTAGACCATTCCTCCATACAGATTTTTTTCAGGTCCTTGATGTCCTTCGTCTGCGCTTATGGACTGCCCTCTTCAATTCAAACCACAGGTTTTCAATGGAATTCAAGTCTGGAGACTGAGATGGCCATTGTAAAATGTAGATTGTTGTGGACAATTAACAATTTCTTTGTGGATTTTGATGTGTGCTTGGGGTTGCCTTGCTGGAATATCCACTTCAGGCCAAGTTTTAGCCTCCTGGCAGAGGCAACCAGGTTTTTGGCTAAAATGTCCTGGTACTGGGTAAAGTTCATGATGCCGTTGACCTTAACAAAGGGCACCAGGACCAGTGGAAGCAAAATAGCCCCATGTGTGTGTTTCCAAAGAGTTATATTTTCATGTCATCTGACAATAGCACTGGTTGCAATCCAAGTGCCGATGCCGTTTAACAAACTCCAGGCATTTACATTTGCTGGATGACATGAAATTAGAGCTCTTTGGCTAGGCACACCAGTGGTGGGTTTGGCGTCAAAACCTGGTTGCCTCTGCCAGGAGGCTGAATTTTTCCGGAAGTGGATCTTTCAGCAAGACAATAACCCCAAGCACACATCAAAATCCACAAAGAAATGGTTAATTGACCACAAAATCAACATTTTGCAATGGCCATCTCAGTCTCCAGACTTTTATTCCATTGAAAACCTGTGGTTTGAATTGAAGAGTGCAGTCCATAAGCGCAGATGAAGGATATCAACGATCTGGAAAGATTCTGTATGGAGGAATGGTCTAAGATCCCTCCCTCCCAATGTGTTCTCCAATCCAATAAAACGTTTACTAAAAAGGCTCAGTGCCCTCTTCGCAAGGTGAGATATTGAAAGGTATTGAAAACAGGGGTGCCAATCATTTTAACCCCTATCTTTTTGAAAAAACAACAAATTACTTGTTAAACAAAATCAATTTTTTGAGCAATTTAATTAGTATAAAATAATTGTCAAAAAAATCATATTGAGCATAGCTCAGTATTTGTATTATTTATTTTATACAGTCTTTTTACTCATCTTAATCAAGGGTGCCAATAATTTTGGACCTGACTGTACAGTGTATATATAACGCTATCAAAAAACAACTGATGCTTTGAACTATGGTCACTCAGTGCTCTCCTCAGAAACCTTTGAATGTAATTGTGTTTTTCCATGATACGTTTCCCTTTGTGAAAGATTCTATATACAGTCGTGGTCAAATGTTTTGAGAATGACACAAGTATTGGTCTTCACAAAGTTTGCTGCTTCAGTGTTTTTAGATATTTTTGTCAGATGTTACTATGGTATACTGAAGTATAATTACAAGCATTCCATAAGTGTCAAAGGCTTTTATTGACAATTACATTGGGTTTATGCAAAGAGTCAATATTTGCAGTGTTGACCCTTCTTTTTCAAGACCTCTGCAATCCGCCCTGGCATGCTGTCAATTAACTTCTGGGCCACATCCTGACTGATAGCAGCCCATTCTTGCATAATCAATGCTTGGAGCTTGTCAGAATTTGTGGGTTTTTGTTTGTCCACCCGCCTCTTGAGGATCGACCACAAGATTAAGGTCTGGGGAGTTTCCTGGCCATCGACCCAAAATGTCGATGTTTTCTTCCCCGAGCCACTAAGTTATCACTTTTGCCTTATGGCAAGGTGCTCCATCATGCTGGAAAAAGCATTGGTCATCACCAAACTGTTCTTGGATGGTTGGGAGAAGTTGCTCACGGAGGATGTGTTGGTAGCATTCTTTTTTCATGGCTGTGTTCTTAGGCAAAATTGTGAGTGAGCCCACTCCCTTGGCTGAGAAGCAACCCCACACATGAATGGTCTCAGGATGCTTTACTGTTGGCATGACACAGGACTGATGGTAGCGCTCACCTTGTCTTCTCCGGACAAGGTGTTTTCCGGATGCCCCAAACAATCGGAAAAGGGATTAATCAGAGAAAATGACTTTACCCCAGTCCTCAGCATCCCTGTACCTTTTGCAGAATATCAGTCTGTCCCTGATGTTTTTCCTGGAGAGAAGTGGCTTCTTTGATGCCCTTCTTGACACCAGGCCATCCTCCAAAAGTCTTTGCCTCACTGTGCGTGCAGATGCACTCACACCTGCCTGCTGCCATTCCCGAGTAAGCTCTGCACTAGTGGTGCCCTGATCCCGCAGCTGAATCAACTTTAGGAGACGGTCCTGGCGCTTGCTGGACTTTCTTGGCCGCCCTGACGGCTTCTTCACAACAATTGAATCTCTCTCCTTGAAGTTCTTGATGATCCAAAAAATTGTTGATTTTAGGTGCAATCTTACTAGCAGCAATATCCTTGCCTGTGAAGCCCTTTTTGTGCAAAGCAATGATGACGGCACGTGTTTCCTTGCAGGTAACCATGGTTAACAGAGGAAGAACAATGATTTCAAGCACCATCCTCCTTTTAAAGCTTCCAGTCTGTTATTCTAACTCAATCAGCATGACAGAGTGATCTCCAGCCTTGTCCTCGTCAACACTCTCACCTGTGTTAACGAGAGAATCACTGACATGATGGCAGCTGGTTCTTTTGTGGCAGGGCTGAAATGCAGTGGACATGTTTTTGGGGGATTAAGTTCATTTTCATGGCAAAGAGGGACTTTGCAATTAATTGCAATTCATCTGATCACTCTTCATGACATTCTGGAATATATGCAAATTGCCAGTATGAAAAATGTATGCACTCACTACTGTAAGTCGCTCTGGATAATAGTGTCTGCTAAATTACTCAAATGTAAATATAAGTATGTTACTCTAGTCAACAGAATATGTCCAGGGTAAAATGTCACCTTCTTGTGTTTCTTCCCAAACCACAATGTCTTGCTTCAGTACTATAATGGTGCAGATCCTTTCACACTCCATAGAAAACTGACAGAGGAGCAACTGGTGGGACTTTGTACAGTCATGTGGGCGTGGAGATATACTGTATGACCGCAGTGAGAGACTTACTGGGGTAGTCTTTAGGGTGAATCTTCTCCGACCAGTTCCCAAAGAAGGTGACTCTGTACTTAGCCGTCCCACAGGCACAGCATTCCAGAGGGGGCTTCTCTGTGGTCTCCCCAAACACAGTCTCTGAAAGGCACACACATACACACACGAGATAAGAATGGTGATGTTGCTTGATTGAATAGAATAGTTTTAGAATATGACTACGTACAGAATCTCAATTATAATCTACAGTAACAGATCATATAAAAGCATGGGGCTGTTCTGTGAGAAGTAACATTCGTAAAGGACAGATATGCTGTACCTTTCTCACACAGTCTGACAGTGAGGGAACCTTCATCCAGGAAGTAGATGATCCTCTTCTGCACAATGCTGGCCCTGCAGAGGAGGAAGAATGGCATTCCTTCTATTCACTGACAGCACAAAGAAATACAGCGCTCGCACACAACTCCCAGGGGCACACACACACACACACACACACTGCACACACACACTGCCGAGAGCCATAAAGTTGTCCGTGCAACAGCAACTGTGTGCCAATAGCAACGCCCAGCCATTTGAATGCTCTTCTATTTCTCTATTCCAGTACGTGAGGCGTGCAAGAGGCCCAACTGTCTGTTTCCTCTGAGGAGAGGTGGTAAAATCACCCCGTCAGAGAGCACGCCAGAGGCACTGCCAGACCTGCTCCCCATCAACCTCAGCGGAATACCAATGTGCAGAGAGCCAGGAGTCCAGACTGAGGCTGATCAATAGGACAGCCCATCAACACTGTGACCATTATGACTACACTCTCTCTCACACTCTCTAAAGCTCATCTACCAGGGAAGAACATTGGCAACTTTTCGGGGGGTTGAAGATAAAAGATCAAATCGTGCTAGACTCATCAAACCGCAGGATTTAAGTGGCCAGGAGCCAAACAGACAAGTTCAAGCCCAAACTTTTTTCCACAGTAGATGGCATCACAACTGAAGCTTTCAATATATCCTCAGCCATACAGCTGTTCTGAAGCCCACAGTTACATTGTATGGAGCTCAGCAGGGACTTTGCATGTTATAATGCAACTTGATAATAAAACATTTCCCCCTATCATTTCACTTTAGAATATGATACAGTAATTGATTCATATTTGGTGTATCAAGTTATCAAGGTTCAGATGAGGACAAATTCTGTAAAAATATCACTTTAACCCAATGTCAATATCTTAACATTTGGTGGCAGCAGTGGGATACAGTTTCAGTTGGGTAATCGTGGGTAATTGTTGGGTAATATATCCCTGACTAACCCATGACTTCCATGGCTTTCTCTCCATGGTTGTGTTCTTCACGCCAATGGTTTGGGCCGGGCTTCTGTCCAGACCATTAGTTCCAGTGGGAGTGTTTAGGATCCTTTAGTTGTGGTCCCACACACAAGCCCATGAGCCCTGGCTCAGTCTTCAGTGCTGCTGCCCACCTGCAATCTCTGTGTCGCTGGGGAGAGAGGGTGACTATAGAGAGCAGGAGAGGGTGGCTATAGAGAGCAGGAGAGGGTGGTTATAGAGAGCAGGAGAGGGTGGTTATAGAGAGCAGGAGAGGGTGGCTATAGAGAGCAGGAGAGGGTGGTTATAGAGAGCAGGAGAGGGTGGTTATAGAGAGCAGGAGAGGGTGGTTATAGAGAGCAGGAGAGGGTGGCTATAGAGAGCAGGAGAGGGTGGCGATAGAGAGCAGGAGAGGGTGGTTATAGAGAGCAGGAGAGGGTGGTTATAGAGAGCAGGAGAGGGTGGCGATAGAGAGCAGGAGAGGGTGGCGATAGAGAGCAGGAGAGGGTGGCGATAGAGAGCAGGAGAGGGTGGCTATAGAGAGCAGGAGAGGGTGGCTATAGAGAGCAGGAGAGGGTGGCGATAGAGAGCAGGAGAGGGTGGCGATAGAGAGCAGGAGAGGGTGGCTATAGAGAGCACGAGAGGGTGGCGATAGAGAGCAGGAGAGGGTGGCTATAGAGAGCAGGAGAGGGTGGCTATAGAGAGCAGGAGAGGGTGGCGATAGAGAGCAGGAGAGGGTGGCTATAGAGAGCAGGAGAGGGTGGCTATAGAGAGCAGGAGAGGGTGGCTATAGAGAGCAGGAGAGGGTGGCGATAGAGAGCAGGAGAGGGTGGCGATAGAGAGCAGGAGAGGGTGGCTATAGAGAGCAGGAGAGGGTGGCGATAGAGAGCAGGAGAGGGTGGCGATAGAGAGTAGGAGAGGGTGGCGATAGAGCACAGGAGCTCCATTTAGACCTTCTTCATCTCTCGTTCTTCTTCATCTCACCCTCAAAGAGTCTGTGTCTTTCTTGTTCGTGTACTCTGAGATGCTCTCTCCAGTTCTTCTATTCTGGTGAAACCTCCAAGAGCTCTATGTGCAGTGTCCTGTGACATAACAGCCTTTGACACTTCAGTATACAAGATAAAGTATCACTAATGACAGGACTCTGTAGTGCAGGAGGAGGAGCATCGTTCTGGGATCTCTGCTGTGATATCCTTTATGAGATTCAGTGGGAGAATGATTGGACCTCTCCCAGCAGTAATTTGAGTTTTATTTGATGTTCGGGGGACAGAGTTGGCAGCCGTGTTTATTGGCCTTTGTCTGGCAGGCAGCCCAATGCTCCGGTACGAGGTAGAGAGCTGTACCTTAACTTTGACAGGCAAAGACAAAGTGAAAGCAATACGGTGGGATTTGCATTGCAGATGTTTCTCAGCGCAACATTTATTAGAATAATACCAGGATCGCAATAAGCCATCTGTCGAATGGGACGGGAAGATATATTAAAAGTAACTATTGTGGATATTTCTTCAAAGAGCTAGGCAAAGAGGAGTGAGTTACATCCAGCACTAAGTCAGTGAAGTGCAGCACCATTTTCAGTGTAGGAGTGAGTTACATGCAGCACTAAGTCAGTGAAGTGCAGCACCATTTTCAGTGTAGGAGTGAGTTACATCCAGCACTAAGTCAGTGAAGTGCAGCACCATTTTCAGTGTAGGAGTGAGTTACATCCAGCACTAAGTCAGTGAAGCGCAGCACTATTTTCAGTGTAAATCCAGGGCAAGATGTGTTAGGGAAAAGGATCTCTTAAATATCTATATAGCAGAGCTTAAAGGAAGACTCAGCGATATGACGTAGATGCAGAAAGTAAGCAGTAGAGTGGGTCAATTTCCGCAACAACTAAGAGCATTAAAGCGCAAGGCTCAACTTCTCCGCTGTTTTGGTGCCCTTGCTACCATGCTGTAACAGAGTGACGCGAACCCGTACACATGCGTAGATACTGGGTGTGACTGTGTGAGAGCGAAGTCCTGCATCTCGCTCATCTCAATATCTGCGGTGCTGCTCGTGGCAACAATTAAAGTCTACCTTTAATTGTTCAATATTCGATCTCACCTCAATTTCACATTTCTTAACATAAGAAAGGGCTTTCAGGTGACCAAGCAATATGCCATGGTAATAGTTATTTAACACCCAATTTCAACCCTTTTTGAGAATTATTAGGGCCAAACTGCCTATTCTCCCTTTATGCTAATCATGCAACTTTGTACGTGTGCGCACCGGCACGTATGCACAGTATGTTATGTGTGTCGACCACACATTGTACATGGATTTTGTCACAATGGCTAACAATTGTTTGTGTCTACCTGTGTGTGTTAATGTTTGTCAATTTTGTTTCATTCCAACACTGCCTGAAGTGCTACAATGCCTGTCAAAGAGGAGCTTTTGGAATTAATCTGGCTGCCAATGACTGCCAATGAATTACAGAGGCACATCAGGGCTCACTTCTTTGGGCAGCAATCAAATTCAAATAGGATTTGCCTTGGTATGAGTTTAACCCACACGTCGCTCTAACATAGCAAGACTACTCAACTTGATCGGTGACTATCAGTGCTTCTGGCCAGGAGTAAGAAACACAATGTTATTTACAATCCCGCCACTTTTTTGTGTTGCATGGGAAAACAGTATGAAATGTGTCTCAACACTTTACATAAAAGGTAAAAAATTATCCAAAACTTTTACACCAAGCTTATCGTCATGAAAATGTTACTCCCAATCTACTTACTGAAACAATGTTATTACGTAAGACTAAATTCAGTACTATAACCATGGAGGGAGTGGCGTTGATCTGGGACATAATAACGCCATGGTCTGTAGTCACACCTGCTTCTTCAGACCACTAATCAGCATAACCGTGTTCTCTGGCAACCCAAGTCAACTGCAAAGACATGGGGCCTAGAACAGCCACATAGGGACGCCTACAACTAGATGTGTTAGTCTTCTATTCTACTTGGACAAGTAACTGGTCATACAGATGCAGTCAAATATTTTGGCACCCTTGCACTTTACCATGGAGCAGAATGTTCTGTTTTCTCTTTTCAAAACTGGTTGAATGGTTATTTTTAGCCAGTAGGAACCTGCAACTTACCACAGGTGAGACAAATTACACAGTAACCAAGATAACTTGCCTAACAACCAAATAGATTTGAATGTTGAATAATCCAGAAATTTTGTTTTACTTTGAAGTGAAAAATCTCAATCAAACAAATACACATGTAAACACCAAATGTTTTTTCAATTTCAGATTATTTTAGAAGAAATAGTGAAGAGTGCAAGGGTGCTAATATATTTAACCGCATCTGTATCAATAATTAGAAATGGTATTCTGAAACAAATCATTTTTAGCATTAACAGTTACAGTAACAGTGGTTATGGTAGTGGTCATAGCCGCAGGAAGTAGGGGTGCTGCAGCATTCTTTGATAAATAGACATTAAAAAAAAAATATATATATATATATATATAATACAAATCACAAAATTATATTACTCCAGTGTGAACTAGGGCTTTATTACTTATGTATGAACTAGGGCTTTATTACTCCTGTATGAGTGGACAAAAATACTCCTCAGCACCCCCCCAACCCAAAACATCTTCCTGTGGCTATAGTAGTGGTAGTAGTAGTAGTCGCGTAGTATCAATATTAAAGGTACCCACTTGAGGATGACACAGCCACTGCCAGAAGGGGGTGCTGTCCAGAACACTTGTATCCTGGTCCTCCTGCGGGGGGTGCTCTCCGTCACAGCCGGGGGACAGTTGGTCATGAACTGGGTATCTTCCTCATCTATAATCTAGGGAACACAGGAAACCAGTCAGTCACAACTACACAATTTCTCACCACCTCACTTTTTGGGAAAAGCTATTCAGTTTTTTGCAAAACAAAAAAGTTATAGCTGCAAGAAAGTAATTGAGTCAATTAACTTTTCGTTATTTTTATAATTAAAGAATCCTTTTGAGAAATTACTAACTTTCAACCGTGGTACTTGCCAAAAAAAGTTTAAACTTTTAATTATCACAACTCTGGCCTGAGACTTATGATTCATTTTCATTGTTGATCAATATGTTCTGCTATGCATGTTTGGTTGCATTTAATTGGTGCTATAATTCAGGGCTCCTGTAATAAACCGATGGTTTAGTGTCAGAGACAGGCTGTAATATGTATTTTGTAATCACCTCGCTGCTGCGACACACTCCACTACTACTCCCCCATAACAGGATCAATAGTGTATTTCACAGTCACATGTGGCTGAATGTTTTCAAATGGAATCCTTTTCAGATGCCAACACTGACATTACACATGTAGTGTAACAAACCGTTTTCTCTAGTTTATGTGAACTTGTCCTCTCAAAACAGATAGAAACTCACAGATGACATATGACATTGTAGTTCTGTTTCACCTCATCTCTTTACAAATGTGACTGGTTGACTGAAAGTTGACTGTACAGTGCATAACAGTCCTTCACCTATCCTTGGTGCAATAAAGTGGGACAGTAATAAAATAATACTCCAAGTTAGGCAATGAGACAGTGTAATAACAGTGTTGTGAGTCCATGGCGTGTCCAGCCCTCTATGTCATGGCCGTGAGAGAGTAATAAAAACCAGGTGTGACGAGCAGCAGCCTCACACAGAGATGACCTCTGGCCCCCTTGAATGTTCTCCAGCTGCCCTGACTCCACCATAACATTGACCTAACAGCCAGATGCTTCACACATGACAGAAAGTAAGAGGAAGAATTTTCTCCAGAGGTCTTTTAGAAAAATAAAGAGTCTTTATTGACGCTGATGATTATTTCAATTAGTGTTGTGTCTAAGGCACCCTGGTGAGCCCTGTCTTCCCTCACTATAACTAGCCTCGCTCTCCGTCTCTGGCTTTCTCTTTTTTTCTCTCTCTATATTTGCTCTCTCTGACTCATAAGCTCCCTGCTCAACCAGGGTTCCTCCATGCTATTTCGTAGGTCTCCTTATACTCATACTGAAATGTATTTTTGTGCCTCTTCACCATTGATGTCCTGTCAGTCACAGGCAGCTGCAAACAACTGACAGTGCACAGGAAAACAACCAATTGATAGGAGGAGGCTGAACTTGGAGTTGAGTTATTTCAGAAACTGCATTTCTTACAGCACAGCCAGCGTATATCTATTTTATCACCCTGTGGGAGGGAGGGAAGGGGGGTCCATTGTCTTGTAAACCCACTACCCCCCCACCGGGAGGCCAGCGCTGCAGTTTCCTCCCAAAACGGAATCTAAGTGGCTGTCATATCGGGGTTGAACTGCAGCCAAGCAGCAGAGACAGAGCCGCCAGGAGGAGAGGAGCTGGGAAAGTGGAGCGTTTGTTTTAATTGTGGCTCCTGGCTTGGCTTGGCTGAGTGGCCCAGCTCTCCTCAGAGCTCCTCTGTGGCTGCCTGGGGAGGCACGGTCTGGGTCTCGAGGAGCAGCTGAATACTTCTGTTTTCATAGTCATTCTCTCCCTGGTGACAGAGCAAACACAGATGCTTTGCAGCCCCCTTGGAAAATCAAGACATGGAATAGATGATAGTTTGGCAAGAAACTCGGGGCGGATGTAACGTTCTGACACGATGCAAATGTCACATCAACATATGATTTAAAAGTAACAGGTTTCTTCCCATCTCGATGGAAATCTCCGGACTCGAGAGCACTAACATTTGCCTTGAGCCTCCTACCAATCAAACAATTATATTACTACAGAAACCCATATAAATCTCTGATATCAAAGCTTATTATGGGATATATTTCTCAAACAGTGAACATCTCTGCATTCTTAGCACCTTTTGTTTCTGTCTAGAACCTAAAATTGTTCTTTGGCTGTCCCCATAGGAGAACCCTTTGAAGAACCCTTTTTGGTTCCAGGAAGAACCCTTTTGGGTTCCATGTAGGACCCTTTCCACAGAGGGTTCTACATGGAACCCAAAAGGTTTCTACGTGGAACCCAAAAAGGGTTCTACGTGCAACCTAAAAGGGTTCTACGTGGAACCTAAAAGGGTTCTCCCTGAAACCAAAAAGCTTATCCTGTGGGGACAGCTGAAGAATCCTTTTGGATCTGTTTTTTCTAAGAGTGTGCTATTCTTCCTCAGAGTATCAATATATGGATTTATACTGTCTATATTAATATATACTGCATTAACAGATTGGCTTTACATTAAAAAAATTGAATGAACTATAATTTCTATAGTTCATTAGTCTTATTTAACAAGCTATTTGTAACAGCCACTTTGCCATGTTTCTTCTTCATTCTGATAACCAGGTGGCGAATCGCATCTCTGCATGTCTGGCAGACATATCAGTATGGATGACGGATCACCACCTCAAGCTGAACCTTGGCAAGACGGAGCTGCTCTTCCTCCCGGGGAAGGACTGCCCGTTCCATGATCTCGCCATCACGGTTGACAACTCCGTTGTGTCCTCCTCCCAGAGTGCGAAGAGCCTTGGCGTGACCCTGGACAACACCCTGTCGTTCTCCGCTAACATCAAGGCGGTGACCCGATCCTGTAGGTTCATGCTCTACAACATTCGGAGAGTACGACCCTGCCTTACACAGGAAGCGGCACAGGTCCTAATCCAGGCACTTGTCATCTCCCGTCTGGATTACTGCAACTCGCTGTTGGCTGGGCTCCCTGCCTGTGCCATTAAACCCCTACAACTCATCCAGAATGCCGCAGCCCGTCTGGTGTTCAACCTTCCCAAGTTCTCTCACGTCACCCAGCTCCTCCGCACACTACACTGGCTTCCAGTTGAAGCTCACATCTGCTACAAGACCATGGTGCTTGCCTACGGAGCTGTGAGGGGAACGGCACCTCCGTACCTTCAGGCTCTGATCAGTCCCTACACCCAAACGAGGGCATTGCGTTCATCCACCTCTGGCCTGCTGGCTCCCCTACCTCTGCTGAAGCACAGTTCCCGCTCAGCCCAGTCAAAACTGTTCGCTGCTCTGGCATCCCAATGGTGGAACAAGCTCCCTCACGACGCCAGGACAGCGGAGTCACTCACCACCTTCCGGAGACATTTGAAACCCCACCTCTTTAAGGAACACCTGGGATAGGATAAAGTAATCCTTCTAACCCCCCCCTTACCCCACCCCACCCCCCCAAAAAAACATTAAAAAAAAAACAACATTGTAAAGTGGTTATCCCACTGGCTATAAGGTGAATGCACCAATTTGTAAGTCGCTCTGGATAAGAGCGTCTGCTAAATGACGAAAATGTAAATGTAATACATCACTGGGTCATTCTTGGCTTGACAGTATTTACAGTAAGGGTCCAAGGCTTCCTGGGCATTTCCTTTAGTCTGTAATGCTGCAGCGAGCTTCAGCCTGGAGAGCTAGCTCAAGGATGCTACTAAATAACTGTCGCGGGCAATCTCTGGCCCAAATAAAAGTGCCAATGATGAACTGTGCTCTTTACATACAGTAAAGTGGCTGAGATCCCAGAGGAAGTCATGGAAAACACTCCTCCTGTTCCAATCCCTTAAAGCTTTTTGCGCAGGCTGGGTTAGTGAGAAAAGCTTTTACACAGCAGACATCATGTCTATCACTTGGATAGAAAGCTCTTAAGAGCGGCTGCCATAAAATGAGTGAAGAACTAACATTATGACGCTGTAAAGAAACCAGGCCAGATGTTTTGCCTTTTAAAAGGTGTGAAGTTGAGTTCTGCTTCTTAAATGTGAGAAAATGAGTGGTGCAAATTGTCTTTCCCTACATCAGAATCAACACAGCAAGAACAGACTTAAGGCTGAAGCCACTGTCATGGCGACACAGGGAGCTACTGAAACTTGGTCAAAGTGTCAATATATTTCCCCTGACCTGTTGACTACCTCCCCTCACCATGTCATATCCTGCTGTGGTGTAATAGCCCTTCTCTAAGGTGTCTGCCTCTGTAGATCATCCACCAGTCATTTGTATTTGCCTTGCTGTGTTTAATGTACTTGCAGCCATTGACCTAACGAGAAGATATCCAACTGAGTCAGCTTTTCTGTCTATCCATGGCAACCCAGAAACAAAGTGATGCTTTTAATCTCTGTAAACACAAGATCCTATCTAATCTGGGCTCATCTTGTCTCTCCAAACAAACTTAGTTTTCTTCCCTGAGCATGTCTCTGGCCTATATAAATAAGAGTTAGGAGAGTTAGAAAAACTGTGGTGGTTTCTCTGAGGCCTAAGGCACAAGTGGGGGTCTCATCGTAACGTGTGAAGAAAAATAATATTTGTTCTAAACATAAAAGCAGTATGACTCTTGGAGGTTGTACATTTTTATGTTTAGAAATGGACGCCAGGCACATTCCAGGAGAGTAGCCAACAACAAGGATTATTTGTTGGAGGATATTGTGCATTGATCATGCTTAATTTTTATAGTAGAAATGTTCTTCAAATGTCCATCATCCCTTCACATCATTTGGAAAAGTATTATGCAAACTTTATCTGCACATACTTCAGTTTGATTAACATTTCGATTCAGACCATTGTTTGGTCATACCTCCCAGCAGATGGTCTTGAGTATGGGAAATTAATTTAGCTGTATCATGCTGATCTCATTGAATCATTTGTCAATTATTTGTCCAATTAAGTGATGACAATCAGTCCCACTTTACAATACAAAGACCTACAACCATACAGTAGTAATGACATTGTAATATAACCATGTTCTTAACAACAGAACCATAATGCATAATGAATGTATTTTATTATCTATTATGGGTGACATAAGGTTAATTTGAAGAGGCCAAATGAAAATGGGATTCGAATCTTGAGACTAGAAAACGGTTACACACTCTGGGAGCTGAAGGATGCAGAGCGCGGAGTGTGGGCTGAGGCTGAGCAGGTTGTGGGAGTGTTTATTCCTTTTCATGTGGTCAGGTAATTGAGGAAGTTTGTTCTCACTGCTGGAGAGCACTCTCACTCAGTAGGTGGTTTATTATCATCATGAGCTGAGCAAAGGAGACAATTATTTACTTTCCTTTAAGAGTGTGCAAAGCTGTCATCAAGGCAAAGGGTGGCTATTTGAAGAATCTCAAATATAAAATATATTTTGAATTGTTTAACACTTTTGTGGTTACTACATGATTCCATATGTGTTATTTCATAGTTTTGATGTCTTCAATATTATTCTACAATGTAAAAAATAGTAAAAAAATAACGAAAAACCCTTGAATGAGTAGGTGTGTCCAAACCTTTGACTTGTAGTGTACATGCACAGTACATTACCTGGAATTTGCCAGCATAGTGGTCATCTGTGGTTCCTTCCTTCCCCTCCTTTAGAGAGATAAGGGTAAAGCCTCTGAAATAGGAAGGACTGGAGGCGTGCAGAGTCACTGGAAACAGGAGAGGAGGGGAGTTTAGGGAATATACAGATGTTAGATCTTAATTTGACCAGTATTGTCTCTGCAAAATAATCTTGCAGCAACAGGATTTGTTAATGTTGCTTGATCTGTGGTTAGGCTATTACCTGGCCAAAATTAGGCTACATGAAAAGTGTAATACTGTTAATATACACTATATATACAAATTAGTGGATTCGGCTATTTCAGCCACACCTGTTGCTGACAGCCATGCAATCTCCATAGACAAACTTTGGCAGTAGAATGGATTTATTGAAGAGCTCAGGGAATTTCAACGTGGCTTCGTCATAGGATGCCACCTTTCTAACAAGCCAGTTCGTCAAATTTCTGCCCTGCTAGAGCTGTTCCGGTCAACTGTAAGTGTTGTTATTGTGAAGTGGAAACGTCTAGGAGCAACAATGGCTCAGCCACGAAGTGGTAGGCTACACAAGCTCACAGAACGGCAATGCCTAGCGCTGAAGCGCGTACCGCGTAAAAATTGTCTGTCCTCGGTTGCAACACTAACTACCAAGTTCCAAACTGCCTCTGGAAGCAACATCAGCACAATAACTGTTCGTCGGGAGCTAATGAAATTGGTTTCCATGGCCGAGCAGCTGCACACAAGCCTAAGATCACCATGCGCAATGCCAAGCGTAGGCTGGAGTGGTGTAAAGCTCGCCGCCATTGGACTCTGGAGCAGTGGAAATGCATTCTCTGGAGTCATGAATCACGCTCTACCATCTGGCAGTCCGACGCATGTTTCTGGGTTTGGCAGATGCCAGGAGAACGCTACCTACCCCAATGCATAGTGCCAACTGTAAAGTTTGGTGGAGGAGGAATAATGGTCTGGGGATGTTTTTCATGGTTCAGGCTAGCCCCTTAAATCTTAACGCTACAGCATACAATGACATTCTAGACGATTCTGTGCTTCCAACTTTGTGGCAACAGTTTGGGGAAGGCCCTTTCCTGTTTCAGCATGACATTGCCCCTGTGCACAAAGCGAGGTCCATACAGAAATGGTTTGTTGAGATCAGTGTGGAAGAACTTGACTGGCCTGCACAGAGCCCTGACCTAAACCCCATCGAACACCTTTGGGATGAATTGGAACGCCGACTGCGAGCCAGGCCTAATCGCCCAACATCAGTGGCCGACCTCACTAATGCTCTTGTGGCTGAATGGAAGCAAGTCCCCGCAGCAATGTTCCAACATCTAGTGGAAAGCCTTCCCAGAAGAGTACGTAAAAATGTATGCGCACATGACTGTAAGTCGCTTTGGATAAAAGCGTCTGCTAAATGGCATATTATTATTATATTATAAGAGTGGAGGCTGTTATAGCAGCAAAGGGGGGACCAACTCCATATTAATGCCCATGATTTTGGAATGAGATGTTCGACGAGCAGGTGTCCACATACTTCTGGTCATGTAGTGTATATAACCGTATGTTATTGCAGGTTTTCTGTGAATTTATGTAAATCGTGAAGCTCATCTGCATTTCCTGCGGTGCAGGAAAATTCTCAGCAACAAATGAGTGATTACATTTACATTTTTGTCATTTAGCAGACGCTCTTATCCAGAGCAACTTACAGTTAGTGAGTGCATACATTTTCATACTGGCCCCCCCTGGGAAGTGATCAAATTAAGATCCTATCAAAGATCAAAGATAATGTAATGTAGCCCCATCCAAAGAGCAGACCCTCCCAGGCACTGTTGAGAGAGAAACAAACTCAGCTGGAGGAGCCTACTACAGTATGTGGGCTAAAGGTATGCGCTGCTAGCAGCTCATTAGTTGCCTGCTGTTTCCCAGCCAGTGATTTCAACAGGGTCAAATGTAGCGTGTGTTGCGGTGGTAAAAGATTCATCTTTGAAAAGTCAGCTTTACTAACAATATTAGCTTATGGTTTTTCTGCAAACTGACAACACACAATGCATCCTCCTTGGGCTGTACTGGGTACATTATAAAATATAAACATTGTAGATGTATTTACACGATCGTTAGAAAATAATGTAATTATAAAGTGGAAACTACTTTTTTTTTTTTATCTAATGGGGGAGAAAGAGGCCATTTCAGCTGCTGAGAGGAGTTTTTAAGTGAAAATAATTTGTATTATTAACGTAGGGTCACTGGGAGCAGTTATATGATATTCAGACACGTATCAGAAACTATGATGATAGAGTTATGAAGAATGTAATAATATAATTGTATTTACTAATTGCACACTACTGACCAGCCCAGCTCATTCAAAAGCACACCTGGTTTATTAGTCCAAGGGAAAAAATGCTGCTCACAATCACACAACAGTGAATTATATAGTGATAATGAGCCACTTACCACAGGCCAAAGAACACCTGTAGGCTATTACCTTGTATCCCCCCAGTGGTGTCAGTTCAGCTAAACCTAGGGTATGGGTGTTAAAACAGATTTGTATTTATATTAATTAATCTATTATGTTTGTCACAACAAGGCCGACTTCAAATGCTGACATTAATGTGAAAGTAACCAGTGCATAAAACAGCTGATTACGAATGCAAACTATGCCAGATAAATCCTACACATGCATTAAAATAAATGCATACATCAAAGGACTTACTTAGGCCTACAATCGACAGGGACGCATGAAGACAAACAAACTCGACCAAAGAACGACTAAAAAAACGTCCAAGGAAAACCTACACATATATGGAGCTAAGGCCCCGCCCGTGATTCAGCACTGCTGAATGGACAACTTCTCGGTACAGGTAGGCATAGTGGAACTCCATGGCGTGGTGCTGAATGAACAGCACCTGTCTAGCAGCGAGCTATATCATTATTTTGTTTGTGGGCAGTTAGAAATGTTATGGGCACAGTTAGGTAGCCTACAATGCGTATATGAAAATCATAACTGGCATGCAGATCTTTAGAAATGGTAGGATCAATTGTAAATTGGCACCCCACGTGAAGGTTGCCGATCCCCTTCTATAGCCTGTATGAAGCCACCCTTCTGGAACGGTGCATACAGTTTACTATGACAGTATCATTGTCTCATGCGCTTCCCACCAACATTGTCTCGTGCGCTTCCCGCAAATTTTTGCATTTGCCTGCATTACTCGCCAAGGAAGGTAAACATTCTGCGAATACTGAAGCATTGTATCAACAAAGTGGCTCTGAGAACATTGAAACATTGTATCAACAAACGAGGCGGCTCTGAGAATATTGAAACATTATGTATCAACAATGCGGCTCCGAGAATATTCATTGTAACATACAGCACCATTTTTTTCCCTGTCCAGCTTGTCTTTGTCTGATATTAGTAGTTGCACTATCTTGGTGCTCATTATATACTGAATAGGCCTATATACAGTGGGGAGAACAAGTATTTGATACACTGCCGATTTTGCAGGTCTTCCTACTTACAAAGCATGTAGAGGTCTGTAATTTTTATCATAGGTACACTTCAACTGTGAGAGACGGAATCTAAAACAAAAATCCAGAAAATCACATTGTATGATTTTTAAGTAATTAATTTGCATTTTATTGCATGACATAAGTATTTGATCACCTACCAACCAGTAAGAATTCCGGCTCTCACAGACCTGTTAGTTTTTTCTTTAAGAAGCCCTCCTGTTCTCCACTCATTACCTGTATTAACTGCACCAGTTTGAACTCGTTACCTGTATAAAAGACACCTGTCCACACACTCAATCAAACAGACTCCAACCTCTCCACAATGGCCAAGACCAGAGAGCTGTGTAAGGACATCAGGGATAAAATTGTAGACCTGCACAAGGCTGGGATGGGCTACAGGACAATAGGCAAGCAGCTTGGTGAGAAGGCAACAACTGTTGGCGCAATTATTAGAAAATGGAAGAAGTTCAAGATGACGGTCAATCACCCTCGGTCTGGGGCTCCATGCAAGATCTCACCTCGTGGGGCATCAATGATCATGAGGAAGGTGAGGGATCAGCCCAGAACTACACGGCAGGACCTGGTCAATGACCTGAAGAGAGCTGGGACCACAGTCTCAAAGAAAACCATTAGTAAAACATTACGCCGTCATGGATAAAAATCCTGCAGCGCACGCAAGGTCCCCCTGCTCAAGCCAGCGCATGTCCAGGCCCGTCTGAAGTTTGCCAATGACCATCTGGATGATCCAGAGGAGGAATGGGAGAAGGTTATGTGGTCTGATGAGACAAAAATAGAGCTTTTTGGTCTAAACTCTACTCGTCGTGTTTGGAGGAAGAAGAAGGATGAGTACAACCCCAAGAACACCATCCCAACCGTGAAGAATGGAGGTGGAAACATCATTCTTTGGGGATGCTTTTTGCAAAGGGGACAGGACGACTGCACCGTATTGAGGGGAGGATGGATGGGGCCATGTATCGCGAGATCTTGGCCAACAACCTCCTTCCCTCAGTAAGAGCATTGAAGATGGGTCGTGGCTGGGTCTTCCAGCATGACAACGACCCGAAACACACAGCCAGGGCAACTAAGGAGTGGCTCCGTAAGAAGCATCTCAAGGTCCTGGAGTGGCCTAGCCAGTCTCCAGACCTGAACCCAATAGAAAATCTTTGGAGGGAGCTGAAAGTCCGTATTGCCCAGCGACAGCCCCGAAACCTGAAGGATCTGGAGAAGGTCTGTATGGAGGAGTGGGCCAAAATCCCTGCTGCAGTGTGTGCAAACCTGGTCAAGACCTACAGGAAACGTATGATCTCTGTAATTGCAAACAAAGGTTTCTGTACCAAATATTAAGTTAGGCTTTTCTGATGTATCAAATACTTATGTCATGCAATAAAATGCAAATTAATTACTTAAAAATCATACAATGTGATTTTCTGGATTTTTGTTTTAGATTCCGTCTCTCACAGTTGAAGTGTACCTATGATAAAAATTACAGACCTCTACATGCTTTGTAAGTAGGAAAACCTGCAAAATCGGCAGTGTATCAAATACTTGTTCTCCCCACTGTATATATAAAAACAAACAGCCCTACGTCCACACTATAGCTACATAACTTAGCAATAGCCTATTTAATGACGTTTTGCCAGCCAGATTGATCTGTAAGAATATCTCATTTTAATTGAGGAAGATGGTCAATCAAGACTGATTGAGAGGTTAACATACATTATACCATAGGCAGGTAGGCTACATGTAGGGATTAGGGATGCAGGCAGGGGATAATGATGAAGTATGCCTAAAAAAGTTACCACAATTAAGTAATCATTAATGATTTGCATTATCTCAAGTAAGCCTATCATTCTGTCACTGTATTACAATGCACATTTGTTATAGCCTACAACTGTTCTTGTCTTTGAAGCCAAAACAAACAGGACATGTATTTTGGGGAACTGCTCTAAATAGCAAGTTCTTCAGTTGTGTTAATTTTCATACCAATGCATGAAACGAAAATTGCACTAGCCTACTGGGCGAATGAATGAAAACATCAATTAGGCATACAGCTATCACAACCTATATTTTAATAGCAATAAAATAGCTTTTGGTTTCGAATGGTCACCAAGAAGGAGGGCTCCCCCACCTCCCAATTCCCAATTCAATTAACCCCTGGCTATCAGATTACAATAAGGCAATAAATGTTTTTAAAAAAAAAATATATATATATATATATATATTTGACAATTGCAATTCCATTTACTTTTGATACTTAAGTATATTTAAAACCAAATACTTTCAGACTTTCACTCAAGTAGTATTTTACTGGGTGACTTTCACTTTTACTTGAGTCATTTTCTAAGGTATCTTTACTTTTACTCAAGTATGACATTTGAGTACTTTTTCCACCACTGTTTTTGACTACTTAAAATGTTTGGTCTTGAGCTAGGGTATGGCATACCTATCCTCGTCACGAACCAGGCTTCCCTAAAACGGGAAGCCTGGGAAAGGTCCATGGCAGAAATCGGAACCCGGTGTAAATCAGTGACGCCTCACAACACGTCAAACCAATCAAATCCTTGCTTGGGCGGAGCTCCAAAGGTGCTCACCAGATTAATGCCATAGTAGCAACAGTGCGTGAGACTAAAAATATCAGCAAAACGTGCACTGGTGACGAAACACTTAAAATGCTGGTTTCCACAGCATTTCTCTGTTATTTCGAGGTGAGCTAAAGCTGCAGCAAGAGGGGAAATGGTCTACAATGCTGGCCATGTCAATATTTCTTATTTTGACGTTCCTGAAGTGATATTTGGCTGTAAAGGCTAGCATGAGGGACTAGAAGTAGCTAGCCACGATTGTTAGTTTTGAGAAAAGTCAGCTAACCTTGTAAACTACCTAGGTATAACTAACGAGCTAGCTACTAGCTAGTTAAATTTCTTTCATGATTATAAAGCCAATAAAATGTTAATAAAAACAGCATATTATTGACCTAATAGGTGTTAGCCCAGTTGCTAGCTTATACAGGGTCAGTGATATATAGACCAACAATGTACTGTCTATCTATGGGAACAACTGCAGTCATTTTGCAAGCAACGTTGCTAGAATTAATGAAAAAAATCGAATGAACCTCATAAAATGTTACCTGTAATGACCAACTCCTGTAGCCTAATTGTTACCTGTAATGCTCATCTCCTTTAGCCTAATTGTCATCTACTTATTTTCATACTGTACCTAAATTACAAGGGGTGGATTTGCATTTTTTAAAATTATGTCAGCCCTTAAAAGGCATTTACAAAATCTGGTATATGGTTACCCTCATATACATTGTCTACTGGTAGCATTTAAAATTGAGAACATATAGCTCAACATGTAAACAATGTGTGAGTTGAGCTTCAGATGACAGATGCCCATAAGGCCAGTAATGCCATCATACTATAGGCCTATGGCTGCATTGGCAGTGCATGCCATATGATAAGCTGCAAAATGGATTCACATAGTTGATATACTGAGAGAGACAATCAAATAAAACAGATTGGAGAACTTACAACTAGACAAAAATGTAATGCTCATTTGAGAATACACACAGATACACAGACACATTAGAGACAGAACCCCTTCCCTTCTTTATTGCAGGATTGTGATATGATTAATCAACATTGACACTAGTTCATTTTGAATAATAGTTTAACAATTAAAACAAGTTTAAACACTTCACTTCAAAGAATCAACACTTCATCACTTCAAAATGTACAAATAAGATTACTTGTATGTAAAGATTAGTCTAAACAACAATAGATCATTGTAGGTTATTATTACTAAAGCATCATTTCAGGGGAACAAAAACAACTCCATACTAGCAGTGGCCAACCTTGCTCCACTGATCCCTGATCTACTGGGTGAGCAGACTTCTATTCCAGCCCAGCAATAGCACACTTGATTATGAACTCTTAGATTTTATAAGTTCAATCAGGTTTGTTATTGCTGGGCTGAAACAGAACCCTGCAGACCTCCAGCAGGGTTGGCCTGCTCAAATTGTAATAGGTTTATACATTGTGTGTGATGTTTAACTGTATTTTTGTATGTATTTGGTAACATAAGTAGGCCTACATATAACTCATGGCATATAGGATATACACTTAGTCTCTTGTGACATTCATTGGGACCTCTTTTAATCTGCGAACAGGCTTTCACAGTTTTCAATATCTGAGGACAGAAAACATCACAAAGAAACAGGCTTCATTATACTAAAATTAGACAGCACTGAATATTATGTTGCTATTATCTCTGGCCTTAAGGTTTTCCCCTCTATGGACTGAAACTGGAGAATATTTTCATAATGTCCTCCCACAAAATTACCTGCCCTATCCTGTAGCCTACTATCTCCCTTTACTGACCGCTGGAGCTGCAATTTCACCCTTTTCCATGGCTGTTATCTACAAATGTATTTGGAGACTGTTTTTAATTTAGAATGATTACACCAAGATATCTAGCTAATAGGAAATTAGCTAGCTGATGACATTTAATTCACTTAGCTAAACAGTGTGTAATGTTAGCCATCTAGCTAGCAGCTCAGTTGAGTTAACCTACAAAGTGGCCCACTGTAGCCACCTAGCTAGCTAATAATACATGTGTTTTTATTTGTTTTAAACATGTATTTACTTACTTGAATAGGTTCTCCCACTGCCTCAGTTTTTTGCGTCCTTACAAAAACAAAATAAATGGGCAATCTTCACAATATTTTCGCAGCCAGCTTCAATGTTGACAAATGGAGACAAGGAAAAAGGTGTGTTTGTCACCAGAGCGGTTTAGAACGTGTTGTGACCTTTGACTTTACCAGCATAATACACTTTCAATTTCAATAAATATAAATCATAGACTGTCAGCCACACTTGATAACTTGAAAACTAGCACTTAAAAGTAGCATAGGCAACAACTAGTCAGACGGAAAACAATGACGCGCACCATTCAAACCGTTTTTGCAATACAAAATTCTCTAGACCTCCAAGGGAGCTGGGACAACTAAGTGATTTGTGGAGGTATGCAACGCCAGACTATGGCATACCCAACTGACTAGATAGCACCTTTTTTCTGAGAGTGCCATAGCTGCAATAACAAACGCATCATATGTGTTCCTTTCACTAATATTTTTGTTCAATGCAGGTCCAATTGTTTTGATACATGTATTGCACATGTCTTCGGGTGTCATATTGAGGTGTGATTAGTAGCTCTGGTTAGCTACATTTGTCACAATTACGCAATGGAAGTGACTTGCGCACGGAATCTAAACTTGACTTTAGTGTTAGGCTACTGAAGTAGGCTACACTTTCTGAGAGTTGTCCTTTTCAAAGCCACTCCAATTTGGTGAATATAAGAAAAGCCAAGCAAGTAACGATACGTAAAATGTGCTCTTATAGTTATATACCTCGGTAGGTGCTTGCAGGTTGGTAATTTTCTGGGTCCCCCTCGACTCTTAGCCGAAACTCATTGTAGCCATCTCTCCGTGTACCCTGTGTCTGTGCCCGTAAAATCCTGCCGCAATATCCATCCGACTTCGCTTGCTTATCTGTGGGTTCCTCGACGAACGTGAGAGCATTGCACACACAATTGGAAACAAAATACTGCAAAAGCAGCAAATGCAGATATATTCCCATTATTGATGATGGTGTGGTGGGAAGTTCTTTATTCCACCTCTACAAAGGAAACAAAATAGAGGATATATTATCTCCCCACAGTCCCCAACTACGGAATTCCTGCAAACTACTTAGCCCTGACACTTGGTAATAAATGGTGTTAGAAACCGCGGTGAATCCATCCCAGACCGAGCGGGTTTCGAAGTTCGATGGCACTGCTTCAGCATACAGTTACACTGATCTGAGAGGAAAGCGGTGATAGGTGGCTTGAGTGTTGATCTAACGGAGTAATTCTCAGGGTCCGGGAAATAGCGAAGCGCAGCAGCACAGCTGTCCCCGACACAGAGAGAAGAACTAGATTGTAGGGATGAAGGCAGCAGAGTTTAAACAAAACCCAGACATTCCTAATCGTCCCTGTGACCGAGAGGAGCGTTTGACATTCTTGGTGAGACGCAGGAAAGCTGTCGGCCAATGTTTGCACAGCCGTGGATCTCATAAATCAATTAGCCTATAGCAGGGCGCTCATAACAATAATGCGCCTTTTCTTTTATTAATGGTAATGAGGAGGCAAATGTTTGGTGTGTGCTTAATTATTTACTTTTGACGATTATACAATTTTACTGTTTATATAAAAGTGCAGGATTCTTTGCATTACGTTTTCTTCCCGATTAGCAATGAGTGGTGGAGTGCGGTGCGATAGCTTTTTTGCCCATCGGCCGCATTCACCGGGCGCCGGCGATGGGCTGCTTTGTCAAGCGGAATCTGTGCTCCTGTCGATCTCACATATCCTGTCTTTCTCACATGCCGTTTTCCTCAGCCCACCCGTCCTTCTCCTGACCTGTGACACTACAGCTGCCAGTTGGAGACAATACGTTTTTTTCAGCGTCAAGCCAGCTGCATGCCTACTCCCTGTCGCCACTTATTTGTATATATTTATTGATTTTTATTATTTAAGATACATTGGATGCCATTGAAAAAGGTTTGTGGAAAAGTATTGTAAAAAAATTAATAAAATAAATAAATAAAAGATCATGAGGGCCAGTTCTGTCAGAGGCTTCATGCCCATAGGGGGCACAGGGGCACTTGTCCACTTAGATTTGTCCTGTTAAAAAAATGTTATTTTTTTAAAGTAATTTTTGTAGTTGTTGTTGTTTCTCTGTAATACTACTAGCCATCTAGCAATTTTATGAAGGTGGCTTTAGCTAGCCCAGATAGGTTCCCAATCTCCCAACCCCATAACTAGCTACCAAGAAGCTAGCCCTTGATCATGTAATGGAACTGAGAGTCATGATCAAGGGCTAGCTTCTTGGTAGCTAGTTATGAGGTTGGCAGATTGGGAACCTATCTGGGCTAAAGCCACCTTCATAAAATTGCTAGGTTTGCTAATTTACATTACACATAAATCATTGTAGGGGGGAGTTTTGTTAAGGTCCCCGATGCTCAAGCTGAACATTAACATGCATCGCTTGTGGTATTGTTTTGGAAGCTTAAGGACCTTATCTTTCATATCAATGAGAAATAATTTTCAAAAAGTTAAATTGATACACACCTTCTTAGGGTTAGTGTTCCCACACAGCAATATCTCCATGTTACAGCGCTTTTTACAGAAAACAGACAGAAGATGAGGCGACCACCTGTGCTAATTAGCTATCTAGCATGCGCCGAACACCTGTGTCTAAACGTAACTCGGGAAGTGTTGTGGAAATGTAGTTTTGTCGGATGGAGGCACCCATAGCTGTATGGATCTGTGCAAAACTACTACAGTAAGTGTATCTTTTTTTTTTTTATGATTATTTCTCGCTGATAAAGATAAGGGACATATGTTTCAAAAGCTGTATCGATGATTATTGACGTTTCTAAACGTTAAAACACAGCGTTGGGATTGTAGTTGACATGAGGCAGTCATGGGCAAAGCTAATGGCTAAGAACTTTAGGGAGAAGGCAGAATTATGTCTAGAGTTTTCAAGAGCTACCAAGAAGCCATTTCAGACTATCAATCAAGTTAGAGTACCTAGCTTGTCTAACTATCTTAGCTGGCATGGTAGACTTTAGAAAAGCAAGCAATAACTAAATGTACTGAATAAGACTCACATTCCTTTCAATCTTTTACCCAGATTTTAGCAGAGAAACATATTTATTTTATTTTAAAAAAGAACCACCAATCAGTAGGATACAGACAGCTCAAGAGGTATTTTAGGTATTTTATTAGGATCACCATTAGCTGTTGCAAAAGCAGCAGCTACTCTTCCTGGGGTCCACACAAAACATGAAACATGACAGAATACAGAACATTAATAGACAAGAACGGCTCAAGGACAGAACTAGATACAAGAGGTAAGCTTAGATATGCAGACAATTAAGTAAATTAAGCATAATGATTATGGCTCTAGATTGCAGGAAAAAGCTGTTTCAGGTGTTTGAAAAATGGTCCTGGTCCTGGTCACCTGGATCCACTGGTGACTACAAATCAAACCCAAATCCAGTCAAATTGTATTGTCATGTACTTGCAGGCTTCTCATATAGTGCAACGGCGAAAAAAGTGACATAGTAATCAAATAAGTAACATAGGAAAGCAATCAAATAAGTTACATTGTAAATATACAGTATAACATACTAATAAAAATAGTAAATAAACTAAATCAAGTACAATAGGCATGCAGATAAAATAAAATAAGATATAAATGAAAATAAGATTTAAAAACATAGCCTATTAGGATATAGTATGGACCTTGTTTGCCCATGTGCATAGTGACATTTGAAACCCCACCTCTTTAAGGAATACCTGGGATAGGATAAAGTAATCCTTCTACCCCAACCCCCCCCTCACCCCCCTCCCCCAAAAAAAAAAAAAACACACATTGTAAAGTGGTTGTACTACTGGCTATAAGGTGAATGCACCAATTTGTAAGTCGCTCTGGATAAGAGCATCTGCTAAATGACGTAAATGTAAATGTAAATGTAATAAAGTACAGTGCAGTGGCAGCATATCATTATATTTAAGTTTTTTTTTTTTTTTTTATATGAAAGCATATACATTCGTAGTGGAGTAAGGTGACATAACTATTGCATTGGTAAATCAAATAAAATTAAAATCACAACAAATGTAACAACAAAAACTGCTTGCAGCCTCTGGCTGGCTGTGGTTAGCTGGAAGATGGCAGGCCGAATTTGAGATTAGAGAAATTCCTTGCTATTTTCTTTCAAATTAACTCATGTCTAGATGGCTTGCCTAGGGTTTATAGCTGTCCTCTGAGTGGTCTAAATGCCAGAGATACAAAAGCGGCCTGCCAAGGGCTTATAGGTACCTATGAGTGGGGGCTACCTGCCAGAGATGCAAATCATGTCTTGAACGGCAACTCCACTCGCCCGCTGGTGGTAGGAATGTATAGCCTTGGGTGTAGGGAAAGTGGAAAATAACAAATGGGAGGATTTATTTTGCATACTGGGTTGTAATCTAATTACATTTAACTCATGCATAAAACGCACATGTGAGATAGGCTATCTGGAAGTGAATCAATGGAGGTGACTGTGATAAATCATTTAGGCAGACTGTTCCATTTCATATCAATAAATATTTACTAATGGATATACAGTAGCATATAAAGTCTATAAGGTCCATATCCAATCCATTAAAACACTGATGAAATTGTGTAATAAATTATTATAAAATTATTACAAACTATAGGAAACCTCACTTTTGATTGAGACATAGCCTACTGTGATGTTTCACTGGGGCATCTTATAACAGTTTAATTTGTATTATGTAAATGTCACTCAAGTATTTGCATAAATATATCTGAGACCAATTGACATATCCTTTCATCATCTGAAAAGTGTCTCCCTTATTCCAGCTTTTTTTATGAGCCGCTCAAAAGGATAGAAATTGAAACTCTCTACAGTACCACTCTCCATCCACTGTCTTCTATCTACACAAAGCCCTCTGTACTGTATGGATACTGTGCCCGCCAATGTGAGTTAGTAGTGGTCCGGTCTGTATTGAAGAAAATAGGAGTGTATTAGCTCTCCTCACACACTTTAGCCTTAGTTATCATAGACCACTGTGTGGATGTCTGCCATAATGCTCCTGAGCTGCCATTCACTAAAACCTCTGTTGAGGCAAACCAATCATCGTGGACTACTGAAAAAGGGTGCCGAACAGGCCCCAATCGACGGGGCTGTAGTGGAGCGTGTCGAGAGTTTCAAGTTCCTTGGTGTCCACATCACCAACAAACTATCATGGTCCAAACACACCAAGACAGTCGTGAAGAGGGCTCGACAACACCCTCAGGAGACTGAAAATATTTGGCATGGGTCCCCAGATCCTCAAAAAGTCCTACAGCTGCACCATCGAGACCATCATGACCGGTTGCATTACCGCCTGGTATGGCAACTGCTCGGCATCCGACCATAAGGCGCTAAAGAGGGTAGTGCGTACAGCCCAATACATCACTGGGGCCAAGCTTCCTGCTGTCCAGGACCTACAGTGGCTTGCGAAAGTATTCACCCCCCTTGGCATTTTTCCTATTTTGTTGCCTTACAACCTGGAATTAAAATTGATTTTTTTTGGGGTGGGTTGTATCATTTGATTTACACAACATGCCTACCACTTTGAAGATGCAAAATATTTTTTATTGTGAAACAAACAAGAAATTAGACAAAAAAACAGAACTTGACCGTGCATAACTATTAACCCCTCCCCAAAGTCAATACTTTGTAGAGCCACCTTTTGCAGCAATTACAGCTGCAAGTCTCTTGGGGTATGTCTCTATAAGCTTGGCACATCTAGCCACTGGGATTTTTGCCCATTCTTCAAGGCAAAACTGCTCCAGCTCCTTCAAGTTGGATGGGTTCCGCTGGTGTACAGCAATCTTTAAGTCATACCACAGATTCTCAATTGGATTGAGGTCTGGGCTTTGACGAGGCTATTCATTTTTTACATTTTACATTTTACATGTTAGTCATTTAGCAGATGCTCTTATCCAGAGCGACTTACAGTTAGTGAGTGCATACATTTTTCATACATATTCCAAGACATTTAAATGTTTCCCCTTAAACCACTCAAGTGTTGCTTTAGCAGTATGCTTAGGGTCATTGTCCTGCTGGAAGGTGAACCTCCGTCCCAGTCTCAAATCTCTGGAAGACTGAAACAGGTTTCCCTCAAGAATTTCCCTGTATTTAGCGCCATCCAGCATTCCTTCAATTCTGACCAGTTTCACTGTCCCTGCCGATGAAAAACATGGATGGTGTTCTCGGGGTTATGAGAGGAGTTGGGTTTGCGCCAGACATTTTCCTTGATGGCCAAAAAGCTACATTTTAGTCTCATCTGACCAGAGTACCTTCTTCCATATGTTTGGGGAGTCTCCAACATGCCTTTTGGCAAATACCAAACGTGTTTGCTTATTTTTTTCTTTAAGCAATGTCTTTTTCTGGCCACTCTTCCGTAAAGCCCAGCTCTGTGGAGTGTATGGCTTAAAGTGGTCCTATGGACAGATACTCC
Source organism: Coregonus clupeaformis (assembly GCF_020615455.1). Classification (NCBI taxonomy): domain Eukaryota; kingdom Metazoa; phylum Chordata; class Actinopteri; order Salmoniformes; family Salmonidae; genus Coregonus; species Coregonus clupeaformis. Next base: position 50,147,152 of record NC_059197.1, on the reverse strand, counting down.
AATCTCTGCTGTTTCTGATATTTTTTTATAACCCAACCCTGATCTGTACTTCTCCACAACTTTGTCCCTGACCTGTTTGGAGAGCTCCTTGGTCTTCATGGTGCCACTTGCTTGGAGGTGCTCCTTGCTTAGTGGTGTTGCAGACTCTGGGGCCTTTCAGAACAGGTGTATATATACTGAGGTCATGTGACACTTAGATTGCACACAGGTGGACTTTATTTAACTAATTATGTGACTTCTGAAGGTAATTGGTTGCACCAGATCTTATTTAGGGGCTTCATAGCAAAGGGGGTGAATACAGTGAGGGAAAAAAGTATTTGATCCCCTGCTGATTTTGTACTTTTGCCCACTGACAAAGAAATGATCAGTCTATAATTTTAATGGTAGGTTTATTTGAACAGTGAGAGACAGAATAACAACAAAAAAATCCAGAAAAATGCATGTCAAAAATGTTATAAATTGATTTGCATTTTAATGAGGGAAATAAGTATTTGACCCCTCTGCAAAACATGACTTAGTACTTGGTGGCAAAACCCTTGTTGGCAATCACAGAGGTCAGACGTTTCTTGTAGTTGGCCACCAGGTTTGCACACATCTCAGGAGGGATTTTGTCCCACTCCTCTTTGCAGATCTTCTCCAAGTCATTAAGGTTTCGAGGCTGACGTTTGGCAACTCAAACCTTCAGCTCCCTCCACAGATTTTCTATGGGATTAAGGTCTGGAGACTGTTATAAATTGATTTTATCATTTTAATGAGGGAAATAAGTATTTGACCCCCTCTCAATCAGAAAGATTTCTGGCTCCCAGGTGTCTTTTATATAGGTAACGAGCTGAGATTAGGAGCACACTCTTAAAGGGAGTGCTCCTAATCTCAGCTTGTTACCTGTATAAAATACACCAGTCCACAGAAGCAATCAATCAGATTCAAAACTCTCCACCATGGCCAAGACCAAAGAGCTCTCCAAGGATGTCAGGAACAAGATTGTAGACCTACACAAGGCTGGAATGGGCTACAAGACCATCGCCAAGCAGCTTGGTGAGAAGGTGACAACAGTTGGTGCGATTATTCGCAAATGAAAGAAACACAAAATAACTGTCAATCTCCCTCGGCCTGGGGCTCCATGCAAGATCTCACCTCGTGGAGTTGCAATGATCATGAGAACGGAGAGGAATCCGCCCAGAACTACACGGGAGGATCTTGTCAATGATCTCAAGGCAGCTGGGACCATAGTCACCAAGAAAACAATTGGTAACACACTACGCCGTGAAGGACTGAAATCCTGCAGCGCCCGCAAGGTCCCCCTGCTCAAGAAAGCACATATACATGCCCGTCTGAAGTTTGCCAATGAACATCTGAATGATTCAGACGAGAACTGGGTGAAAGTGTTGTGGTCAGATGAGACCAAAATCGAGCTCTTTGGCATCAACTCAACTCGCCATGTTTGGAGGAGGAGGAATGCTGCCTATGACCCCAAGAACACCATCCCCACCGTCAAACATGGAGGTGGAAACATTATGCTTTGGGGGTGTTTTTATGCTAAGGGGACAGGACAACTTCACCGCATCAAAGGGATGATGGGCGGGGCCATGTACCGTCAAATCTTGGGTGAGAACCTCCTTCCCTCAGCCAAGGCATTGAAAATGGGTCGTGGATGGGTATTCCAGCATGACAATAACCCAAAACACACGGCCAAGGCAACAAAGGAGTGGCTCAAGAAGAAGCACATTAAGGTCCTGGAGTGGCCTAGCCAGTCTCCAGACCTTAATCCCATAGAAAATCTGTGGAGGGAGCTGAAGGTTTGAGTTGCCAAACGTCAGCCTCGAAACCTTAATGACTTGGAGAAGATCTGCAAAGAGGAGTGGGACAAAATCCCTCCTGAGATGTGTGCAAACCTGGTGGCCAACTACAAGAAACGTCTGACCTCTGTGATTGCCAACAAGGGTTTTGCCACCAAGTACTAAGTCATGTTTTGCAGAGGGGTCAAATACTTATTTCCCTCATTAAAATGCAAATCAATTTATAACATTTTTGACATGCATTTTTCTGGATTTTGTTGTTGTTATTCTGTCTCTCACTGTTCAAATAAACCTACCATTAAAATGATAGACTGATCATGTCTTTGTCAGTGGGCAAACGTACAAAATCAGCAGGGGATCAAATACTTTTTTCCCTCCCTGTATGAGGGGTGGCTGTTTCCCATCTAGAGGCCTGCGTGGCTGTTTACTACTTGCAATACTGTTGCCCAATGGTACATTCATATTTTACAGCATGCATAAACACACAGATATCTACATGGACGTCTCAACCTTCCAACATACCTGTTGTGCCTGACATAAACAACAATAAATGGTGGTTCACACTACTGAGCCTAGCCAAGCCAAGCTAAACCAAGCTGTAGTGAGCTGGCCTGGATACGTATCCACCATAGTCGCTGGAACCGTGCTGAAAAGGACAATTTGAAAACATATCTGAGCCAGCGCAGTAGTGTGAAAAGGGTATAAGATAAACATATGAATAATATCATATACCATGTTCTGTATCGTCATCATATAAATCTATTTATAACATGTAATAGACAAAGTGTTTGATGTCTCTCAGCAGGCATGTGCTGTGTCAGTCTGAGCTGCTTCTCTGAAACTGTACTTTGTGCACCTTGATGGGAGTTGGAGGTAATCGGTTCAGATAGTCCATTTAAACACCCTGCTGAAATATCGTGAACGTTTGGAGGCCATCAGATGCATTTACAGCGAGTCAAGGCAGACAACTCTGAATCTAAATGCCCTTCCCCAGGTAGTTGCGGTATTTCTCGCTGACAGAGGATATCATACCCCAAATAACCTTTCAATTATACACACTGTTGACGCAGTGCTGCTTAGCTGCTTTAATACAGTAGTGTAGTCTGTCATTGATAATGGTAAAAATTACTGTAGCTACTCATAGCTCCAGTAAATAAGATAGGAGAAATGTGTTGATTTTTTATTTCTAAAAGCCTGTAACCATGTATGAATCAACCAATTCTGAGGACATCATTGTCATACACAGGAGCCAATAGAAGTTATCTTATCAGGGAGTAGATAAGGGGAGCGGCATCTGACAGATGCCTATCAACACTTCACATCAAACATAATCAGGACACACTCCTAGGTGTGAGAGGGTGGGAGGAGGTGCGTGTGTGTGCGTGTGTGTGAATGTGGAGTTGGGGGTGGTGGGTACAATTCTATCCTGATTGTGAGGACACGCGGGCACTAAAGTAAGCTCTATAGCAAAGCATCATAGTCAGAGCTTTATGGATGGACTTGGGTGCACCAAAATGTTACTATATGTCAGTGACGAAGGTATTCAAATTTGGACCATGTCTTGAAATCCTTCCTAATGGTTGTCTTGTATAGTAGGTATTCTGGCTCTAAGATTTGAGTGAGAGGTAAAGTAGGGGAGTAGGGGTGAGTGGGGTAAATCGAGTCAAAGGGTTAGTTGAGCCATCCCTCATTTCAAAAGAAAAAATAATACACAAAATTAATCATGTGACCAAATATTTAGGAAGAGGTCATCATTTCATGGAGTCTGTGAAGGAAGAAACCACATGGAAAATGTGGTAAGCAAGTTAGGTCCAAAAAACTAATTTTCACCATGTGACGAGGTGTGAATGAAGGAGTCAGGCGCAGGAGGTAAAATACCGAAGTCCAGAGTTTATTCCGTTTACATAAGTCAAACGCCCAAAGCGTCAAACGAAACTATACAAGGGAAAACATCCACCTTGGCATAAACACAGTGAATAGTAGCTCAACCGAGCTACACGCTCTAACAACAAACAATCACTCACAAAGACAAGGGGAACAGAGGGAACACTTATACACATACTAATTAGGGGAATGAGCACCAGGTGTGTGTGATTGACAAGACAAGTGATGAGAATGGGATCGGCAGTAGCTAGTACTCCGTTGACGACGAACGCCGAAGCCTGCCCGAACCAGGAGGGGGGGCAGCCTCGGCGGAAGTCGTGACAGTACCCCCCGACGCGCGGCTCCAGCAGTGCGTCGACCCCAGCCTCGGGGACGGCCAGGAGGACGCGGAGCAGGGCGAGTCAGATGGCGACGGTGGAAATCCCTCAACAGGGAGGGATCGAGGATGTCCCGCCTTGGGACCCAGCACCGTTCCTCCGGACCGTACCCCTCCCACTCCACGAGATACTGAATGCCCCCCACCCGACGCCTCAAATCCAGGATGGAACGGACCGAGTATGCCGGGGGCCCCTCAATGTCTAGAGGAGGTGGAGGAACCTCCCGCACCTCAGACTCCTGGAGCGGACCAGCTACCACCGGCCTGAGGAGAGACACATGAAACGAGGGGTAAATACCGGTAATCAGAGGGGAGTAACAACCTGTATGTCACCTCGTTTATTCTCCTCAGGACTTTAAACGGCCCCACAAACCGGCGGAGAGAGTTCTGAGCATATTCTGCCCATGGCAGGAACACCGACCACTCCCCCAGCCGGTCCTGACAGTAGGTCCGCAGGAACCTACCCACATCTTGATTCACCCTTTCCACCTGCCCATTACTCTCGGGGTGAAATCCAGAGGTCAGGCTGACCGAGACCCCCAGACATTCCATGATCGCCTTCCAGACTCTAGACGTGAACTGGGGACCTCGGTCGGACACTATATCCTCCGGTACCCCGTAGTGCCGGAAGACGTGAGTAAACAGAGCCTCAGTTTGTAGGGCCGTGGGGAGGCAGAGGAAGGAGGCGGCAGGACTTTGAAAAGCGGTCCACAACGACCAGGATAGTGGTGTTATCTTGGGAGGGGGGAAGATCAGTGAGAAAATCAATACTCAGGTGAGACCATGGTCGTTGTGGAACTGGTAAAGGTTGTAGCTTACCCGCTGGGAGGTGCCTAGGTGCCTTACTCTGGGCGCACACTGAGCATGAGGAAACATACACCCTCACGTCCTTAGCCAAGGTAGGCCACCAGTACTTCTCGGTCAGGCAGCGCATTGTACGACCGATACCTGGATGACCAGAGGAGGGTGACGTGTGTGCCCAGTAGATCAGATGATCACGGATAAGCGCAGGCACGTACTGCAGCCCAGCTGGACACTGCGGTGGAGATGGATTTGTGCGTAATGCCTGCGCTATATCTGCGTCCATCGCCCTACTACCGGCGCCACAATGCATGAGGCCGGGAGTATGGGGGTGTTGTCTCTGGGCCTCTCCTCTGTGTTATACAGCCGAGACAGTGCGTCTGCCTTCACGTTCTTCGTACCCGGAATGTATGAGAGTGTGAAATCAAACCGGATGAAGAAGAGGGCCCACCAGGCCTGGCGAGGATTCAGCCTCCTCGCTGCCCGAATGTACTCCAGGTTACGGTGGTCTGTCCAGACAAGGAAAGGGTGTTTCGCCCCTTCGAGCCAATGTCTCCACACCGTCAAAGCTCGGACAACAGCCAGTAGCTCTGATCACCAATGCCGTAGTTCTGCTCCGCCGAGCTGAGCTTCTTAGAAAAGAAGGCACAGGGGCGGAGCTTGGGTGGCATGCCCGAGCATTGGTATAAGACAGCTCCTATCCCTACCTCGGACGCATCCACCTCCACTACGAACGGTAGTGATGGATCGGGGTGAGCCAGTACCGGGGTTGAGGTGAACAGACCCCGCAATCTACTGATGGCCAAATCAGCCTCAGCAGACCAGCGGAGCCGGGACGGCCCACCCTTCAACAAGGAGGTAATGGGAGCTGCGACCTTGCCAAAGCCCTGAATAAACCTTCGATAGTAGTTGGCAAAGCCAAGGAAGCGCTGCACCTCCTTTACCATGGTTGGAGTCGGCCAATTACGCACGGCTGCAATGCAGTCTCCCTCCATCTCCACACCTGTGGTGGTAATGCGATATCCGAGGAAGAAGATTGACTGCTGGAAAAACTCACACTTCTCTGCCTTGGCATAAATATACTTTTCCAGCAGTTGGACAAGTACCTTGCGAACCAGGGACACATGCTCGGCGTGCGTAGCGGAATACACCAGGATGTCATCGATGTAGACCATGACACCGCGACCAAGCATGTTCCGAAACACATTGTTCACAAAGGACTGGAAAACGAATGGAGCATTCATCAAACCGTAGGGCATCACCAGTTATTCACAATGCCCAGAGGTTGTGCTGAATGCTGTTTTCCACTCATCCCCTTCCCGAATACGCACCAGGTTGTAGGCACTCCTGAGGTCTAATTTGGTGAAAAAGCGGGCCCCATGCATTGACTCAATCACTGAAGGAATGAGGGGAAGAGGATAACTAAATCGTACCGTCACATTATTCAGTGGTCGATAATCAATGCACGGGAGTAAACCGCCATCTTTCTTCTTCACAAAGAAGAAACTCGAGGAGGCAGGTGAAGTGGAGGGACGTATATACCCCTGGCGCAGGGACTCGGTGACGTATGTTTCCATAGCCTCCATTTCAGCCTGCGACAGGGGATACACATGACTCCTGGGAGGTACAACGTTTACCCGAAGGTTTATTGCGCAATCCCTCTCCCGATGAGGTGGTAATTTAGTCGCTTGCGTCTTGGAAAACGCGAGCGCCAGATCATGGTATTCGGGGGGAATGCGCACGGTGGGGGTACCGTCTGGAATTTCCACCGTGGTCGCACCAACGGAAACACCTAGATACCTACCCAGACACTCACGTGACCACCCCGTAAGAACCCTCTGCGGCCATGAGAAATTGGGGTTGTGAAGGGCTAACCACGGGATACCCAAGACTACAGGGTAAGCAGGAGACTCAATAATCATAAAGGTGATCTGCTCAACATGCGTCTCCTGCGTAATCATGGTGACTGGTACCGTAACTTCCTTAACCAACCCAGACCCTAATGGTCGACTATCAAGTGCTCTGATGGGGAGTGGAATGGTTAGGGGAACCAATGAAATCCCTTGATGGCGTGCAAATGCCCTGTCCATAAAATTCTCAGCTGCGCCTGAATCGACTAGCGCCTTACACTGGGAACCTACCAAGTGATCGGGAAAGGAGATAGATAAAGTACAGTGTGCCGCAAAGGGCTCTGAACACGTTTGGGTGTTCGTTACCCGGGGTGATGCCTGAGTACCCTGCCTACCGCCTCCAGACCCAAAAGAACGTTGACTGCGACGTGAGGTGGATTGTCTCTTCGTGCCACCAGAGTGGCACTGTCGCTGTCCTCCTGCGCTCTCTCGACCGGCGGCTCCCCCCAGCTCCATCTGCTCGGGGTCAGAGTCGTCCGGCGTGGGAACGGGCAGACCCCTACCAGGACGTCCTCTGGCTGCTAGCAGATTGTCCCGCCAGATGGCAATGTCCACCATTTGGGAGAACGATAGCATGGCATCCCGGCAGGCTAGCTCCCGTCGGACGTCCTCCCTTAGGTGGCACCGGAAATGGTCAATCAGGGCCCGCTCGTTCCACCCGGACCCCGCTGCCACCGTCCGGAACTCCAGCGCATAGTCCTGAGCGGTCCTCGTCCCCTGCCTCAGATGAACCAGTCGTTCGCCCGCCCCTCGACCCTCAGGCGGGTGATCAAAAACGGCCCGAAAGAGGCAAGCAAACTCCCCATAGTCCTCCAACGCGGTACCTACCTCGTTCCACACCGCGTTGGCCCACTCCAGGGCTCTCCCACAAAGGCAGGAAACGAGGACAGATACCTTCTCCCGCTCCCGGGGTGCCGGCCTGATGCTGGAGAAATACAACTCCAGTTGGAGTAGGAATCCCTTACATCGCGCTGTCATCCCATCAAACGCTGGTGGCCGGGATATCTGGATCCCTCCAGGGGCTGGGGTGTAGGTGGCTGATCCGGTTGACCAGCTGGTCTCGATAGATCAGATCCTCTCCTCTCCAGGCGTTGTACCACCTGAAGAACCCGATCTATCGCTTCCCCCAAGCTGGCCAACAGCTCCTGGACCCTTGCTACAACTCCAGGCATGCGGTCTTCTCCTGCTGACTCCATATCAGATCAGGTGAGAGATTCTGTGACGAGGTGTGAATGAAGGAGTCAGGCACAGGAGGTAAAATACCGAAGTCCAGAGTTTATTCCGTTTACATAAATCAAACGCCCAAAGCATCAAATGAAACTATACAAGGGAAAACATCCACCTTGGCATGAACACAGTGAATAGTAGCTCAACCGAGCTACACGCTCTCACAACAAACAATCACTCACAAAGACAAGGGGAACAGAGGGAACACTTATACACATACTAATTAGGGGAATGAGCACCAGGTGTGTGTGATTGACAAGACATGACAAGTGGAGTGATGAGAATGGGATCAGCAGTAGCTAGTACTCCGGTGACAACGAACGCCGAAGCCTGCCCGAACCAGGAGGAGGGGCAGCCTCAGCGGAAGTCGTGACACACCAAGTCAAATTAATGTATTGTGTTAGAGGTTTCATGATGTTTGTATCTAAAGTAGATTGTTTTAAGATTGTTTTATACACTGAACAAAAATATAAACGCAACATATAAAGTGTTGGTCATGAGCTGAAATAAAAGATCCCAGAAATGTTCCATATGCACAAAAAGCAAATTTCTCTCAAATTTTGTGAAAAAATTTGTTTACATCCCTGTTAGCGAGCATTTTTCCTTTGCCAAGATAACCCATCCACCTGACAGGTGTGGCATATCAATAAGCTGATTAAACAGCATGATCATTACCCAGGTGTACCTTGTGCTGAAGATAAAAGGCCACTTTAAAATGCGCAGTTTTGTCACACAATACAATGCCACAGATGTATCAAGTTTTGAGGGAGCGTGCATTTGGCATGCTGACTGCAAGAATGTCCACCAGAGCTAATTTCTCTACCATAAGCTGCCACCAACATTGTTTTAGAGAATTTGGCAGTACGACCAACCGGCATCACAACCGCAGACCATGTGTATGGCGTCATGTGTTCGAGCGGTTTGCTGATGTCAACGTTGTGACCAGAGTGCCCCATGGGGGTGGTAGGGTTATGGTGTGGGCAGGTATAAGCTATGGATAACGAACACAATTGCTTTTATCGATGGCAATTTGAAAGCACAGAGATACCGTGACGAGATCCTGAGGCCCATTGTCGTGCCATTCATCTGCCGCCATCACCTCATATTTCACCATGATAATGCATGGCCCCATGTTGCAAGGATCTGTACACAATTCCTGGAAGTTGAAAATGTCCCAGTTCTTCCATGGCCTGCATACTCACCAGACATGTCAGCCATTGAGCATGTTTGGGATGCTCTGGATTGACGTGTACGACAGCTTGTTCCAGTTCCCGCCAATATCCAGCAACTTCACACAGCCATTGAAGAGGAGTGGGACAACATTACACAGGCCACAATCAACAGCCTGATCAACTTTATGCGAAGGAGATGTGTCACCCACTGTCACAGGACACAATTACTCACTTACCCCAAAGCGGCTCAACTTACCCTGTCCCTATGCTCAGCTTACCCCATACCCGGGGTAAGTTGTCCTAAGAGACCACTTTTGTTGGACAAGCAATGTTTTCAAAACTGTTTTGTTTACATGAATTCTGATTATTTCCAGGGATACACAACATCCTGAAACATATGTAGATACCACAAGAGGTTGGTGGCTCATGGTAATGGCTGGAGCGGAATAGGTGGAATGGTATCAAATACGTGTTTGATGCCATTCCATTTACTCTGTTCCAGCCATTATTATAAGCTGCCCTCCCCTCAACAGATATCTTTGTTAGAAAGAATACAATATTTCCCTTGACATAGTGATGCTGAATGTAAAAAATGTGCTTAACTTACCACACTGTCCCCTACTGTTTTTTTTATTCTATTCCTAAACTCAACTCAGCTGTCAGTCATTGTGAATGGAGAGAGAGAGAGAGAATGAGAGAACAAATGCACAGTTTACTAGAAGAGATGCCTTTAGTGTTAGTGTAATACATGTTGCTGTATTGTAGCTACACTTTTCTCTGCCTCCTGTTCCTCACTGACCATCTGCCTCTGTCAGATATACACTCTTCTAGCTAAACATGACTGAGACTGGGAACAAGCATCAAGAATGTGTAGGCTACAATAACATGTCTCCTTTTGAATGTGGTGAAAACTTGGACCTGGCAGAGACACAGCATAGAATAATGGAGGTATCATTTTTTTGAAGGTACACAAGGTGGAACAGTTTTTCTAAAGTTCACTCCTAACTATTTATCCTTCAGTCCATACAGCTTGGAGGACTGCTGAGTTCACACATGCAACACTGTATTAGGAGGTTCATGATACCGCTGAAAAAAAGTTAATGGTACAATCTTGAAGTCCATCAAAATGTGATTATACCTCAACAGCAAAACGACAGTACAGTAACATTTTGGACCCCATGATTTGCATTTCTGTGTCCTGGCTTTCAACTGAAAACCGGATGCCAATAGTTCACACACAGTGCCCTGGTATAGGCCTACAGTAGATACAAACACATCAGTACCTAAAAAGCACTTTAAGTCTAAGCTGCAGTTAGGACTGAAAGATGTGTTTTAAAGGTTTTGTATAATTGCAGCCAATCGTTTTGAAAGTAGAGCCCACGAGCCAAAACAGGTCCCTGAAAATTGTGCACAATGTTATCCATTTCGTATTGTATGTTACGTACTGCTAAAAAATAACAAATAAATGTTCCTGCTATTAGTATATGTTATGAATTCCGATTTGTACAATATGTTACAAATTTGTAAGTGCTTAAGATCCTGTTCAATCTCTTTAAATGAACACATCTCACAACTGCCTTAGGATGTGTGTTACACAATCGCAAAGGCTCGCTCCCTCTCAATTTGCTGACCATCTGCTGAATGGGCACTCTCCCTTCACTTGGCTCTGTCTCTATTCCCAGTGTGTTTGGCTTCACGTTGGCCTACCTGTGGTGCAGATAGTGTGGTCATCTGTTTCAGGTAGCCTTTCTGAGCCCTGGGATGTATAGAACATGAGGGAACAGCTTTAGATCTGGCCATTGTAGTGTATTAAGATTATGATGGTGCTAAATGTTTTTCATGACGAAATGGAATGTTGGTTGTTCAGGCCAGAGGGGGGATGTTTTATGATGTTATTTGAAATGTGCCGCTTGGAGGGTGACGCCCGAGGGGAGACTGGTGATTGGCCAGAAGAGGGGGTAACCCTTATTTTGGTATTGTCTATATAAGAAGGGTTTTAGACAATAAACCCCAGAGCGGTTATTATAATTCGAGGCCACTGCTCTCCAGACAACGCGTGTCTGTAAACTTATGCTGTAAGCTTGTGATAATGAATAAAGACTTTCTAATCAAAGGGCAGCATAGGCAGACTCCTTTGTTTTACAGCAAGAGCACCTGTAGCCGACGCGACACGACAAATGGTGGCCAGTACGGGTACTGATTGCATCTCTCTCCGTTTTCCCTATTGAAAGGCGAGGCGAGGCGATTATTGTTCAAGCCGGCTAAGGTGAGAATTTATCATCAGTTGAGCATTAATTGTGTCGATTGCTCCTTGGGGGAAATGAGAGTATGTACAGTGGGATTTTGGGCTGGTGTTGGTGTGATTGCTGTTGACTGGGAGTCTGAACGAAAATATTCTAAATTTGGTTGATGTGTAAACGCTGTTTACAACAATGGATTGTACAAATGGATTGGTGGAGAATAATGTTGGGATACGTATGCATTTTTAGGGCACCGTTAATCTGGTAAAGACCTCAAAACGGGGGCGACTCGCAGGAGTGGGCCACAAATCCGGGGCTTAGTTAGACTGGGTCAGGTTGATTCCTTAAGCGGGAATTATGAAGTGAATGGTTGTATTTATGTTATGCTCCTTCTATAGCCGACGGGAGATATGTTGGGGATAACCTCTTGATATGAGATTCATCTTTCAAGGCAACAAAAAGTTAGACGGGGAGAATTGGACGATTATTTATTTGGCAACGGTGCAGGTTACGTAGGCCTGGGTAGACTGCAGTTAGCTAAAGGCTAATGCTGATGCTAAGGCTAATTGTGTTGTGTGCTACATGCTAACGTATCCTTAGAGACTCCATTGCGATGGATTACAGTCTCTTAAAATATGTCTGTATGTGTGGAAGTCTAAGTTCTACGCAAATGTGAGCTCTGTTATGTGTAATTGTGTGAGTATAAGGTATAAATAGTGAAGCTGTAGCGTAATGCTATCGGTCTATGGTGTGTCAAGCATGGCGTTAATGTGCGCATGCGTTTAATTTTGCGACACTACACTACAGAAAGGGGAGTTTATGGCACGAGATTAGGGAACGTTTTGTTTTATGGCACTAAACGACACCACGAGGGGATGCTAAAACTCAAGCATGAGGTTAAAATGATATTTGCGCATGCGTGGATTCTGCAAAACAACACATTGGTTAAACTGCAGGGGGAGACAGAGGAACACAGACGACGGAACAAATACGCATAAAGAGATTTTAACACGAATCTTATAAGTTTAAACGGCGGTGGGTTAAGATGAAACTTGTTTTGGGACCTATTGAATTTATAAATTAAATATATGATAACGGATTATAATAGATTGAATTAAATAATTAGATGACGGATTAAAATCTAAATGTTTTTGAGCGATCTATAATTAGTCCTGAGTTAAAGTCTTAGAACGAATGTAGAACGGACGAATATTGAATGTGGATAGCTTGGTTAATTGCATTAACTACTAAAATGTGATTCTGTGTTTCTATGTTTTTTTGAAATATGAGAGACACAGGGAGCGAGGTGAGGCGAGACGAGAGAGAGAGGAGGGGCTGACGGGTGCATGGCGTGACGTCACATGACGTGACGTCACATGACGCGGCAGAGAATCAGATATCAGGCTAGGCTACAACATTTTCCAATTTAAAGAAATGTGATAAAATGACAATTTTGCATAGGCTTGGCAAAATACTATTTGAATAAAATTTACATTTTGGAGGCTATGTGCATCACTGGGCTGGATTACAGTTCGATTGGAAATCAGGTACTGACATTATTTTGCAATAATGATACTTGGGGATTATATCATAGGAAGAAACAAGGGGTTATGGGGATTGTAGTGTTGTAGGGGTACAGGCTTTGTATTAGGATTATAGTCTGAAGTTTAATACTTGCATTTGATGGGTTATGGTGAGAGAGCCATTAATAGCTAAATTGATAAGATAGGGAAATAAAAATTGATTTTAATTATTCATTTTTTTAAATTAGATTTTTAATTGATTTTTAATTTTTATTGGAAGTGGGTTTTGAATAAAACATTGAATTGAATTTTTGATAGTCATATTTTCGTCCGTTTATTTATTAAAAAAAAAAAAAAACTTTTTTTTTTTTTTTTTTTTGAGTTGTTTAGGTTATATTAAGAATTACAGGGGGGAAGCCTATATAAGTTATATAGTCTAAAATAGGATAGTTCACAATAAAGGAATAGAAAGGCTTGTTACAATGGGGAAAAAGATATCAGGACTATGAAAGTCATTACACGGGTTGAAATAGTGGTAATCCTTTAATTAAAGTGTTGCTAGGGTATCCGGCAAGTGAAACAAAAGTTGCCCTTCATTCTCAAACAGAAATTGATAAAATATTCCAGCGATAGGATAGGCTAAAAATAGAGCTTAGGGATGTTTATCCTCAGTTCCAGTCATCATCCAGGAGAGTGAGTATTGCCTCAGAGATGAAGATGAATCCAAAACTCCAGAAGTAAGAAAAACCGAGATGTCTGGAAACGAAGAGAAGAATGAGGTTCAGAAAGATGAAGATAAAGATGAAGAGAAGAAAAACTGATGAAGAAAAGGATCCCAACAATAGGAGAATGTCTGGAAAAAGAGGGAGGCTAAGCAGGATGGAACGTGAAGGAGATGAGGAGGATGAAGATGAGAGTGATTGATGAGAGGCCATGGGTGGAGGTGACTCTGTGATCAGAAGGAAGTGGCAAGAGAGGAAAGAAGGATACTGGAGACTTGATCTCTGATGAAGGTTGAAGAAAGAAGGGTACAAGAGCAAAGAAGAAATGGAGATATAGGCAGATTGCTTATCATGCCTGGATAAATCGAATAAGAAGTAACACGACTGGATGAAGAATTCAAGAATGGAAGGAGAAGAACACATTGAGGTCAAGAAGAGCCCACTAGTAAGAAGATGATGGAAGATGATATTTCGAGGACAGAACTTAGAAGAGAACCTTTTGAAGAATACTGATATGTCAACGACGAGAAGAACAGGACGAAGAAAACTCAATCAAATACAACTTATAACTGGTGGTGGAGAAGAAGAAAATAAGTGTTGGTTATGAAGAATCAGAGTGAACCAAATCAACAATCACTGTTACAGCTTCAACTGAACAATATTGATAATACAATGGTACCAGCCAAGGGGGGTACCAGGTGTTTCATATCCACAGCCAATGTCTGGAAAGACACAGAATTGGAAGAAGGAGGAGGAAGAAACAACAGTAAGAAGAAACAGAGGAAGATCAAGGAGTAAGTGAAGATCACCTGTTCTTCAGGTGAACCCTAAATATTCTAGAGTGCCTAGAATATTCGGAAGGGGGGTGTTGGCTGATAGCACCGATTAGAGAAGAACAAAGATATCCAACAATTAAAGTAAAAACAGAGGACTGTGATAGTGAATAGTGGGAACATTTATGTGTTCAGCCTAAAGAGGTTAAACATATCACTCTGTAAAATAAACTAATTAGGTTAGGATAGGGATTGGAAGTAGTAAAACAGTTTAATTACTCTTAGGGAATCAATTGAGCTCTGCTATAGAAGTCAAATAGGAATTAAAATAGACATACTAATATTAGGACAATATACCAATGGCATTGTGGGAAGAGATGCATGGTGTAAATTGAAGTGTTCAATCAGAGGCACATTAGACGACTGACTGTCTGGTAGAATATTTTAAGAAGTAGGGTTTTTGGGAATCATTTGCTTAAAAGATAATATCATAGGAAGGATGATAATCTATTGTTCTGTCTATTAGACAATCTGTCTGGAAAAATAAAGTTAAAAGGGGTGACTATTATTCTGGGTTACATTCTTACCCAAAGAGATTTGAGGTTAGGCTAAAGGTGTTTAGTCGGTTTTGCCAAGTCTGTGTGTAAAGGAGTCAGGAGCAGGTGGGGAACTTCCCAATCACATATTCTAAAAATTGGTGGTGAAGGAATTTTGTGAATAAATCAGTGGAAAAGGTTTTTTAAGAAGGTTAGGAGAGAAGATTAGATTAAAATAAGTTAGGAGAATTAGGGTTGAAGGAACTCTAAGACAGTAAGCTAAGTTTCAAAGTTAGTAGTAAGACAGAGAGAGAGAACAGTGTTAAATTACATTTTTAGAGTTTAGTGGGAAGATATGGTAGGAGCTTAGATCTGTTAGGAGCAGATGCATTGAGAAAGTATGCGTTGCTGAATGATAAGAGAAGATTGAGGGTGATTGAGTATCTATATTTACAGTTTCCAGTAGGAAGATCAAGGTAATTGTGGGTGTATTTTGTTATAATCAAAAGGTTTAAAGTTTGAAACTTTAGATGTAGGACTGAAAGGGGGAAAAAGTGACACTAGTGGTGATGGATGGAAGTACAAGTAAAGAGTTCAGAGCTTTGGGAAAACTAGGGGAAAAAACAGGATAATTTAAATAAAAAGGACAGGAAAACAAGCTTTTAATAAAAGAACAGTGATAAGCAATTTAACTCTATCGCCTTTGATTATAAGGGTCCAGCATCAATTATAGGGGGAAAATACTGTTATTAGAGTTAGGATAATAATAATAATAATATGCCATTTATGATGGTGACGTTCCTCCCACAGAGAGAGAGAGATAATTAGGGAGAATAAGTATTGTTATCAGGACCAGAAGTAGAAGCTGTTGCACCTAGTCAAACGAGGTATTATTTTGCGTAAGGTTACAGATAAAGATCAGGGAGAATATGGGTACTTATCTAGTGAAAGCATAGAAATTTGTTCCGGTTAAGAAGTATTGGTTAAAGGGCTATGTAATTCATAAAGTGATGCTTATAATGGAAGATTTGAAGTCTGTAGAACTTTCCACAGTCACAGAGGGAGTTAAGGATAAGTTTATTACAGTAGTCACTGAAACAGTAAATAATACACAAAGTATATTGGTAGCTTTTCCACTAGAAGGAATTAAGGGTTTAATTCATCAACTAAATCAACGACGTTAATGGTAACTTTGGAAAGAAATTAATGACTCAATTTCTGTTACGGATGGAGAGGGCTGTCAAATAGTACGAATAGGATTAAAATAGGAGAGCAGATATTAATAGAAACAATATAGATTAATCTGAAATGGAGAATATAGATTTGTCATGGAGCTACAGGATGAGGTCTTTGATTTTGATGACAGACGGGAAGAGGTATCTGCAGTGCCGCTTGTTCGTCTGTTGTGGAAGTTAGAGATAGATTAACTCATTCTGTAAGAATCAGTGAGGAATCTTGTGGGTTGATGTCTGTTGGGGATGCCAGCACCAGACATGTTAGACGGTCGCGCGGCCTCTGGCGGGTATGGGTCAGTCTTATGCTTTGTCATGACTGTGGTATCGGCAACAGTCATTGACAGATAAAATAATGTCGTTGTCAGAACAGTAGGGTTTAAGTGTTCTTGGGTAAATGGTTTACCCTATGGGAATTGTTAGATGGAAAGTAAAGTCAGGTAACAGCGGAACCCTGAAGTATTCAGGTGAACCAGTGAAGATAAAAGTTGTTGTTGTTCTAATAAAACATATGAGGTAAAGGATATGTTTATGGGAATATCAGAGTGTGATGAGTATAGGATAACTTAGGATAAGTATGACTTTAAGGGTAGTAATGACAAATAATATGTTACTTAGGACTTTGATGGTTAAAAGATTAGCTTTTGACTGACAATGTGACTATTGGGAATTTTAGAGATATTTGGTGGGTTTGTGATGATAAAGTATATTCTTACCCTATGGAGGGATAGGATGTTGTTACAGGTCAACGTTGAAGCTTCCATATGAGGTTTCTACCATTATAAGAGGGGTAGCACCGAACACAGATCAATTTGAAACTACAGTTCAAAATAGGATGAAAAGCGACATGTCATAGGCTTTAAGCCTATCATTGAAGGATAAGTCTAAGGGAGAAGGGGGGACTTTATTCATGGTATGGTGTAACATTTGGGAAGATCATATTGATAAATATTAGTTATACTTTGAGTTCAGATAGTTCAGATAATATCACTGGGGTTATAGATGCATTATATAGGGATGTTTTGTCAGAGATTTGGTTGCAAGATCAATTAGGCCAGTAGGGGGCAGTGATGGGTCACATTTTAGTTTCAGCTTTGATAACACTGTGTGATGTTTGTAATTTGTTACTGACCTTTGAGAAAGCTATGATATTGAGATAGGTTGGAGAGTGATGCCTGGAGACAACACTCAGATGCCGTGTTGACTGTTCCGGATCTGGACGAAGACGGACGAGTATGGACTACTGAATGGATAAATATCCTTTTTGATTATTTGATCATTTTATTTTTATTGTTTCAAGGAAAACATTTTTTTTAGTATGATTTTAGAATGATTTTATGAATCAAGGGGGGGATAGGTTAATGTGATTCATACATCATTTATATGTCATTTTTATATTCTTAAATTGATGTTGAGGTTTAATTTGAAAATGTTGTTTTGCAAAAGATACTGTTTGGTCTTTTATTTTTCTTCCAGAAGCATTTGGGAGAAAGAACATGTGGAGATTGAAATATTCAAACAAGGACAATAGGAAGGGACAATGTGAAACGACAATGACTGGAGGAGAATGACTGAAGGAGAGGGTGTGGAAAGGTTCCGATTCCATCATCAACGATGCAGTGGAAGTCGAGACTACGGAGGTCGACACTACGGAGGAGAGGAAGTGTAGTGGACTACATTCCAGTGTCTGCAATGAAATATAGACATATTTGATGTGTAATACATAATTGTGTCATATTCTTAGGTATTGATTTTAGTAGAATGATGTTTGAGGTTATTGAATACATGTGAGGATCTTAGAT
Organism: Coregonus clupeaformis; assembly: GCF_020615455.1. Lineage (NCBI taxonomy): Eukaryota > Metazoa > Chordata > Actinopteri > Salmoniformes > Salmonidae > Coregonus > Coregonus clupeaformis. The sequence goes on along the minus strand of NC_059197.1, from coordinate 50,129,158 downwards.
GTTTTTGTTTATTTCGTGAATGTTTAGGGACAGGACGTTTAGGCAGGGAGAGAGTCCCTTTTGGGTCCTATGGGTTGACCAGCCTGAGAGTGGATGTTTCTGGATAGGATTTTGTTTGCAGGGGCTTACATGTGTATTTAATGGCATCATAGTTTCAAATGTATTTACATGGTTTATGAGTTTATCTGGAGTACCGCGGTGGTTGCCTGGGGCAGAGGGACCGTGAGAGAATTTTACTGTCTTGATTGGATGGAAGGTTGCCGGACAGTTTTTCGCTCTCACACTCATAAAGATTTATTCATAATTCATAGTAATGTATTCACACTCCATAAACAGTTATTCATATTTCATAAGAAAGGTATTTACATTCTAGAGGAGAATGTTTTGGGTTTAAGGTTAAGGATACTCCATAAGATAAATTGTTACTGGTCATAATCCTATTCTGTTTGTTTCTCGAGACTTTTAATTTGTCTCGAAGGGGGATATGTAGTGTATTGAGATTATGACGGTGTTAAATGTTTTTCATGACGAAATGGAATGTTGTTTGTTTAGGCCAGAGGGGGATGTTTTATGATGTTATTTGAAATGTGCCGCTTTTGAGGGTGACGCTCGAGGGGAGACTGGTGATTGGCCAGAAGAGGGGGTAACCCTTATTTTGGCAGTGTCTATATAAGAAGGGTTTTAGACAATAAACCCCAGAGCGGTTATTATAATTCGAGGCCACTGCTCTCCAGACAACGCGTGTCTGTAAACTTATGCTGTAAGCTTGTGATAATGAATAAAGACTTTCTAATCAAAGGGCAGCATAGGCAGACTCCTTTGTTTTACAGCAAGAGCACCTGTAGCCGACGCGACACGACACCATAAAATGATTTT